>NC_091989.1:126220791-126395144 GCF_044704955.1 Pristiophorus japonicus
GATGGGCGTAAAAGACTGCTCAAAGAAACCAAAAGAGCCTGATTGGAGATTGCAGAGGAGGTCAGCAGAAGGAATTTGTCAGGTGGATGTGGATCGAGTGCAGGAAAAGAGTCAATGATCTCATGAGGTCTGGAAAGGCGAGTGCAATGCCACACTCATCTACATCCTGATGTGCCTGTCACCACAACCCCATCACTCTGCCTTCCCAAGCCTACTCCTGCACATCATTCGTCACACCAACATACATTGCACATTCACCCATCCCTCTCTGTCTATGCACCTACTCACATCCCCATCTGACTAACTACCCTTGACACTCACCCTCATCCTAATGCAATCATAACAAGTAACACCACAGAAGGTGACCATTTGGCAATGTCATGCCACCCTCTACAGATGTGGCCCATCCATTCCTTACGTTCATTCCATCACTCTCACTCACAGTTCTCTTCTTTCCCTCCTTGCAGGAGAAGAGAGCCCACAACAATAGGGAAAGGCAGAGAACCGAAGGTGGCCCGCCAATCTTCACTCAATTCACTCCAGCAGAGGAGGAGGCCCAGGAGATCTCTGGAGTTGCAGAGCCTCTGGCAGTCGGAGATGGAAAGAGGGGGTCATCCTAGCAACCTGGTGACAGAATTACATCTCATACAGCCACATGGCACACAGCAGTCACTGATATGGTGACTGATGTCAGCAGCCAGTGAATTTTCATTATGTACATAATTGTATCATTTTTGTCTGCTACCTTGGAAGTGGCTTTATTACTTGGAGTGAATGGTGAGACATTACTTAACCTCGAGCAATCAGGGTGACAGGAATGGCTTGGTCATTGTAGGAATGCTTTATGGTGTTGCTGGGGAGGGGGCTGCATTGGAGAAAGTTAAGTAAATCTGGCCATTATGAGGCTATCCCTGCCCTCATGGGCAGCAATGTGCCGCTGCTGGTGCCATCTGCACCTTGGATTCCTCCTCCTCCTCCTTGACTTCCATCTGTTCCTCCTTCTCTGAAGAGGCTGTGCGCTCTGCACCTTGCTCCTCCTGCAGCTCCAATCCTCACTGCTGTGCTATGTTATGCAGCGCGCAGTAAACGACAATGACTCTGGAGACCATGTTGATGCGTACTGAATGGTTCCTCCAGATCTGTCAAAGCATCTGAAGCACCTCTTCAGCATGCCAATTGCTTGCTCTGGTGGACATGTGATTCTCATTATAATGCTCCTCAAGGATGTCATCACACCTTGTCTCCAAGTCTGTTTG
The DNA here is from genome assembly GCF_044704955.1 of Pristiophorus japonicus. NCBI lineage: Eukaryota > Metazoa > Chordata > Chondrichthyes > Pristiophoridae > Pristiophorus > Pristiophorus japonicus. The sequence goes on from NC_091989.1 coordinate 126,222,048, forward strand.
GAGGTGCAAAATGCTGAGGGAGAGTGGACTGGCGCAGGACGAAAGAGTCGTGACAGCTGCCAGGGAATCTGGCACACACATGCATGATGATCTTTTTATGGTTACAGACTGTAATATATAGCTCCATCTAGTGGACTACTGCTCCACCTAGTGGACTACTGTGGTAATGCAGCCATTGCTATTTACAATAATAAAATGGTTACCAGGAAGAGTGGTGAAGATATGTGGTCCTTGCACATATTTGGTCAAGATGTTTGATCATGGACAGATTAGGTTTGTTCACATTTGATTATATTTTAACTACAGATGTGGAAGAAGTTAATAGTTGGAATTGTTTGATTATTGACTCAGCAGTTAGTCTTGTTACAAGTGGAGTACTAGTAGTATATCCTACATCAAATGTACTAGAAACAAGTCCAAGAGAAAGTCAGAATTTAAGTCTGAGTCCAAGTCAGGCAGACAAGTAGTCTGAAGTTGTAGAGAATTCAAATGTAGATCAAGGGTTGACCTTGGAGGAAAACTCTCCTCAGGCTCAGCCTAGAATGAGTCTAATTTTGACACCACATTTGGAAAGTTCTGTTTGAGAGCAAAGGTATCCCCTTCAAAGCAGAAAACAATTGGTTAAGTTTGATTTGTAAATATAGCAAAATAAGTCCATGGGCTACACTTTTCCGAGAGCTCCTCCACGCCCGATTGCCGCCCAGAAAAACTGCTATCGTTTTGCAACTAATGCTGGCGAGAATTTCCATATTTAAGGGAAAAATAATCACCTGGCGAGAAAATGGATCTTGTATCAGTATTCTCGGCAGTTAAAGGCGGAACTAGGTGAAACAGGCGGTTCTTAAAATGTTTTTAAAAATTTACTCTGAGGCTGCGATTGGGCCTAGGGAGGGGGGAAAACTTATAAAAAAATATTTCACTTAAAAAAAAAGTTAAAAAACATTCCCAAGATCTTTTTACAGTTAATCGGCGTTTTACAAAAAAAAAGAACCTTTAACTTACCTTTGCAGAGGACTCACCTACCGCCCTGTTCCCTCAGCGATCTGGACGGGCTTCCGTTGAGGCCAGACTTACGGCCTGGCGATTTTGTCGGCGATACACGTCAGCGGTTTGTTCCCGGCGGGCATTTCGAGATATGGGCGATACCATTCAAAAAGTAAGGGGGAAACTTTTGCCGGGCAGTTTCTCTCCCAAAAACAGCTGTGCTGCTGAGAAAACCGCCGAAAATGAAGGTGAAAGTCTCCCCCCCATATCTTTTGTTATGTATAACCATGCAAGTTATGTATGATGATTGTTTGTTATAATTACTTCTTCATTAAGCTGGGAGAAGTGTAATATATAGCTCCATCTAGTGGACTACTGCTTCACCTAGTGGACTACTGTGGTAATGCAGCCATTGCTGTTTACAATTTAAAAAAAAGGTCAGGTCACCTGACAAGTTCCTGTGTTAAGAGCAATCTTGTAAGTGTGTGTTGTGATGTCGTAGAGAATATATTACACAGACGAGCTTCACTTGGAGGGAGTGGAAGCCCTTGTGGTTGACAAACACTTCTGGGTGATGAGGGGTGCCTTGATGGCCTCATGTGTGCAGTCAATGATGCCCTGTACCTGTGCCAGAGCCGCAAAGCCGAGCGCCCGCTCAGTAAAACTGGCTTCATGAGTGGCAAAGTTGACATAATTGGCTGACTTGTCAAACATGGCATCAGTCACCTGTGTGATGCATCTGTGGGCAGCCGACGGTGAGATCCCACAAATGTCTGCTGCAGATCCCTGGAAGGAGCCTGAGGCGAAGAAGTTGAGGGCAGTGGTGACTTTCACAGCCACTGGAAAGGCGTGTCCACCAGGTCCTCTGGACAATAGGCTTGTTCCAGCAAGCTACAAATGTGTGCGGTGGCTTGGCACAATAGCTTGAACCTCCTGAAGCACTGCTGCTCAGTCATGTCCAGGAAGCTCATCCTCTGCCTATATACTCTGTGTTGGGGGTATCGTCTCTGGTGCAGTGCAGCCCTACACTGACCCCCTCTCTCCTGTGGAGCATCAGGTCGCTGAGGAGCAGGCTGCTGTTGTGGTTGTTGCTGCTGGTGTGGCTGGTGTTGTTGGTGCTGGGGCTCATCTCAATCTGATTGTGAGGTGAGAGAGCATAAGTGACACCCATGCTGATGTACTAAATGGCAGGTAACATGGAGATCAGAGAGCCCATCTCTCAATGGTGTGATAGTGACTGGCAATGTGGTGAGAGATTGCAGAAATAACCTGCAAACTGCTGACAGCTAAATCTCTGCATAAAATGGAGTCAGCAAGTGCCTTTCCATTAGCCAAGTAATCAGATGTAATGTTGGAGTATTTGTGTTTTTTCCAGCTGTCAACTAATGAACTCGCACAAACGCCACTGAGCTTCTACCTCCCCTTCACAGGCGAGGTTCCCGAGGTGCGTGAGTCCCGAGCTCCTGAAGTTAAAGCCAAAGGCTGTTGTTAAAAACCCTCTTAATGCTCTCTCGACAAGCATTTAATACTTGAATGAGGTCACCCGCCTTTATTTTACTGCCAACCCGCCCCCAAACCCCTGTGCTCGTTAACGGGAAAATTCCAGCCTATGTTTTGGTGGTCTAGGTGCTTTGCACCTATCTTTTGGTGTTCCTGGCAATGGGCTGGAGTGTTGTGTTGAAGTTTCCTGGAGGCCCAGTTATGGAATGTATTACTGGAATCCAGCGGCCTGTCCTATTGCAATGATTCTACTATTAATGGGACATTGAGAACACCATAACCAGCCGGTTCTATCACTTACAGCTCTGCGATCTGCTCCCTGTTCTGGTGGAACCTGGACTGAGTGTTGGCGAGTAGGTGTCTCTTGTTGACACTATTAATGGCTCCTTCCATCATGTTTGGGATGACTGGGAAAAGGCTGATAGAATGGTAATTGGCCGGAGGTTAGATTCATTCTCTTATTTTTTGTTGATTTGTCTTTATGAGGGCATCAACAGATAAGAAATGTGATAATTTTCAAACAGGGCGACGGAAAAACCCCAGCCTACTGCAGACACACAAATTTTGCATCGATAACATTAGCTGAAAGGAAGGTTGGAGAAATTTTAGAAAAGTTAGAAAAGTCAAATGGCATGCTTTGGAGATAAATATTGGAACCCCATTTCATTGTGATTTACATTATTCGCTTTGGTTCAAAAAGTCAATAGAAACTGGTCAAATGTACTAATGATACCAAACTAGGAGGAGCAGTTGAATCCAAGGAAGCAGTTTTTAAGCTGCAAAATAACCTCTATTTCTCATTGTAATAAAGATTCCTGCACAGGAAAAATGGGTTCAGGGAGCTTGGTCAGCAGCACGCTTAGCTGGGAAAGGTGGTAGCAGTTGAACTTTGTCATTCTCAGAAAGATAGCATGGAAATAACCTTTTCCCCTTTCTCTTTGGCCCGGAATTTGCGATCAGTGGTGAAATGATGGCACTTGCTGCTAACCTCGAAAAAAGCTGTCTATAAAGATCAAAGATCTAGAGATCTTTGTAGTATGAATTTAGCTCTCAGATCCTTCATTTGAAGTTGGCACAATATTAAACAAATCTCCTGCGTCCAGCAACAGTGATTTCATCAAGCAGGCTGAGCAGCCAATCATATTGAAGAATTCTCACAGACAGCAAACGAGGAAGTAAAATGCACAGATTCTAACTTACTTTGCATAAGTTTTACAGAGAGCGAAATAAAGATTGGGACATTCACGTAGGATTAAAGTAGAAGCTGAAATATGACAGGAGGTGAGAATGCTGGATGCCATTAGCAATGGAAGGGCTGCTAGTTGTCTGTATAATGCTACCATTTATTTTCTTGTGATAAGCGGATTGAGTACATTGATATCTTTCCTTGGCCATTGGAAATAAAAGAAGCAGCAGACAAAAAAGTTGCCCTTTTGAAAGTAGAGGACTACCTGTAGAGAAAAGCACTTTTTTTGGTGGGAGCCTTTCCTGAATCACCCATTCAAACAAATGCTCTGTGTGTGGATTGCTGTTCAGTTATTCCGCCATATTATCGGGAGGACCTCTCAGTTACATCAAAACTGGACCATTCTGAATCTAGTACACAGGAGGTGCAATAGCTTTGAGCACCATAGGTGCTTTATGGCCAATTTATAGCATGTGACACAAGCAGGGTGCTGAACATGCCTTGTGGTCCAGCACCCCATAATGCAAAGTGTCAGTATTCAATACACATCAGTTCATTGGGCACACAGCATTGCATTATGGGTCCCTTAGTCTTTGATGAGCATGTATTTGACCGCAAATGTCTGGAAGGTGATGTGGACAAACTCAGTCATTTACAGAGGTCGCTTTGGGGGTCCTGCTCCAGCAGTTTGAACCAAGGCCGGTGTCCCTCTTTGAAGCAAAAAGCCACCCACCTGTGAAAGCTGAGGGAGAAACTGCATGGATGGAGGTAGCACAGCAAGTAAAGGTTTTCAATACCGGGGTGTAAATGGGAAAAAGGTTTAGTGATCTCTGCGGCGTAAATTTTAGCTCTCTGACCCCTAGTTTGAATCTGGCGCCAAATCAAGTGAATCTCCAATACCTAGTGATGTTAGCAAGCAGGCTGAGCAGCCAATCACATTGAAGAATACTCACTGACAGTAAACCAGGAAGTAAAATGCGCAGATTCTAATTCACTTTTTATAAAATTTTACAGAGAGCCAAATAAAGATTGGGACATACACATCGGATTAAAGTAGACGTTGAAATATCATACTTAAATAAATATTTTTTTAAACTGTATTTCTTAACCATATTACTGGAAACATTTGATATTTCACAAATATAAAATTAGTCTTTCAGGGCCAGAATGGTTGTTCAGCAGTCAATACGCCATTAAAATCCCAGTTACACCTCTTTCAACAAGGATTAACTTTTTCAGGGGTGGAGAAGTGGTGGGGGTTTAACAGTGAGAGTCCAGCCTAATACAAAAATTTGGCTGGGGCGTTCCACAGTGCGACCTGTGGTGGTGCAGGAAATGACTGACTGCAACTTCAGGAATCCTGCGTTTATCTGCGCATGCGCTAAATCCTGAAGTTGCGGTCAGTTTAAGAGGGGTAATGACGGTGAACACTGAATTTCTAAATGGGACACATGTAACAGGTATATGGCATACTTCTTATGGGACTTGCTAGTAGCTTACACTGAAATGTTCTGAACCAGTACCATCAGTTAATTTTGTGTCCTCTCCAGCTGTCCTCTCCTTTCTATAGGGAAACGTATGAAGACATTTTCCCCTTGCATTTGTCACTTGTTATATGAATTTACAGAAAACACTTGCTGATTTGGCAGGTTTCCTGAAAGTGGCTTGGAATGATTTTGTTACATGGAAGCATAATATAGTAGTACCTGCTATGGGAAGAGCCATTCCAATTCTTAAAGATGTTCACAGGTCTCTCTGGAGAAGATGATACTTTTCGGTCACAGTTTCTCAGGTGGCAAAAGCAGATCTCCTGAGACATGCTGAGATATGAATAAATACAGGTATGGGAGTATACCTCCTGAGGTATAATTGTAATTCCATTTAATGCTTCCTCATAGAATTGTCCTCTTCATCTAAATTAATCACCATGGAAACACTCAAAGGGCTTCCCATGATCAGCACATTGTAAGGTGATGCTTGTGCCCATTTTATATGGGCAAGGTGAAAGCTGGAGTTTAGTTTGGGCAACATTTTACATGGAACGTAATTTGAATAATTAGTACACATAAATGAGGCTTGTACACGAGCAGCAGCACAGCCTCCTCTCACTTTGAAAGTAATGCTTGTAAAATCCAGCCCACTGCTAATTGGGTACATGAGGTTGTGATCATGGCTGATATTCTGAGCATACATACAATGAGGCTATGCACCAATGAGCCCTTTAACATCAAAGCCAATATGTAACTTAGTCAAGCAATAGCAGATGAAATTTAATATATACAATTGTAAAATATATATAGAAAGAAAATATGGTCAACGCAAGTACTCTATGAATGGTGGTGCAATTGCCAAAGATGAAGCTGAGTTGGGGTTTTAGTCGACCCAGGTACTCAACATATCCAATCATGGTGGATCAGCAACTAACAAAGCAAATAGAATGATAAACTGTATGACCACAACACAACAGGACACGTCAGTAGAAATCACATTGAACCTGTATGATACTCTGGGTAGACCATTCCTTGTATACTTTGTCCACTTCTGGTCACCAAGGCACAAAGGAGACATTCAGATTCTTCAGATGGTTCGGTGTAAAGCCACAAGACTGATCTCTAGCATCAGAAAATACAGTAGAAACTTTGGATTTTCCACTTAGTAAGAATTAGACTGAAGTGATCCGACAGATAATAAACTGTAGATAAAGAGGAAATGAAGCCAAACAGTGATAATAGGACAATGGGGCACAGGTTCCAGTTAGTAAAAACAAATCTGAAACTGATATCAGGAAGTTCTTCTTCACACAAAAAGCGAACAACATGTGAAATGGACTTCTGGGCAGGGCAGCAGAGGTGCAAACCCTGGAATTATTTAAGAAGCAATTAGAAACTCTGTGGTGGGACTGAATGGGTGAGGTAAAATGGATCAAATGGCCTTTCTTATTTGTGTCTATCTTATGACAGACACAATATAGCAGTTTAATGTTTCTCTTGTTCAGAACCTTTATCGAATAGAGATTTAATGATTTTTAGTGAAACTGAAAATTGCCTCCACACCATTACCTCCGGAGACCCCAAAAAATCTATCTACGGCCCCTTGTATTTCTCATCTAGGTACTGACGATCGGCAGATTCCACATGGACAGCTCTACCTCACCACCATCTCACTTGATCCTTCACTACCTCTGCGTTGTCAGACTGATTTTTCCAACATCCAGTCTTAGATGAGCTGCAATTTCCTCCAATTAAGCATTGGAAGATCAACGCCATTGTCTACAGCCCCCACTACAAACTTCATTCCCTCACCATTGATTCCATCCTACTACATGGCCACTACCTCAGACTAAACCTGACTGCTCGCAAGCCCCGCTTTCTATTTCAGCCTGAGCTGAGTTTCCGTCCACATATCCTCTCCATCACAAAGACCGCCTACTTCCACCTCTGTAACATTGCCCGTCTCTACCCCTGCCTCAACCCATTCATGCTTTCGTTATCTCCAGTATTGACCTTTCCAATGCTCTCTTGGCTGGCCTCATATGACCCACTCTCCATAAACTTGAGCTCATCCAGAACTCTGCTGCCCGTCCACCCATCATCCCTGTGCTTACTGACCTACATTGGCTCACGATCTACCAATGCCTTAATATTAAAATCCTCAACCTCATGTTCAAATCCCTCCATGACCTTGCTCCTCCATATCTCTTGAACCTCCAGTCCTATAACCCTACAGTCCTATAACTTTCTCCAACTCTGGCCTCTTGAGCACCCCAATCCCTTTGCCTCAGCATTAGCAGTCATGCCATCAGCTGTCTAGGCCCTAAGCTCTGGAATTCCCTCCCTAAACCTCTCTACGTCTCTTTCCTCCTTTTAACACTCTCCTTAAAAACTACCTCTTCGACAAAGTTTTTAGTAACCCATCCTAAAACCCCCTTCTTGGTTCCACATCATTTTATCCTGATGATGCTCCTGTGAAGCACTTTGGGATGTTTTACTGCATTAAAAATGCTATAAAAATGCAAGTTGTTAACACTTGAAATGTACTCTGTAAAATTTATATTAAAACATAGGTTAAAAGATGAATTACCTCATATATTAAATCCCAAAAGAAAAATGACTGACAGAACAAGAAGATCTTATGAAGAAGATTAAAGCAATTGAAAGCCAATAAATGCTCACTACAAACACTGACCTGCTAGGACAACATAAAAGTGTGAAATATAGATTAAAGAATATCCTTGATAAGATATTGAAAATTTCAGTTGATTCCTAGAAGATTTGCTTGGCCTAAAACTACAAATGATCTCCAGCTTTCTGGGCAATGTGATGAAGATATAGTTACATAAGGGTCGAAATTCGGTACCGGCATTTTTGAGACAGTGTCACCGCCTGAGAGCTGATTTTACCGCCGGCCATAGATGCAGGCTCAAACTGCCAAATTCAGTTTTTACGTCCAAAGATGAGAGAGCAGTGCTTAAAAAGTGGTGTTGCAACTCAACCTCGGGCGGGAGCTCAGGAGGCCGACTGAGTTTCACATTGGGATGCTGCCACCATGCTAGCTGGAAAACGGGAAGAAAAGGGAAGAAAGAAAAAAAATCTCAAACTTCTCCGACCCACGCACAAACTTCCCCACTGTTAACACCAATGGAAAACGTGAAGAAATAAATAAAGAAAAAAACTTGCATTGCTCTCTGGCTGATTCCGCCCGAGTTCCGCTGTTTGCTCACCACTTTTTCCAGGCTGTAAGTACGCCTGCCGGGAAGGTCAACATTCAACCTAAATGTCGCTACAGAGGTGCCAAGGAGACATTGCACACTGGATGACGTCTCCACACGGATGGCGTTAGCCGGCGCAGCGTTGACTCTTGGCGCCTCTGCCAAAGAGCCCACTGAATTTCTGTGCAGGCATGGATGCCGCTTACCATCGAAGGTAGGCCTTTGCCGCTCATTAGCCACCTCCCGAGCGCGGTAACAGGTGGTAACTGAATTTCAACTGCATAGTATTTGCAGCACAGAAACTGTCCATTTTGCCCAAAAGTTCCTTGCTGGTATTTATGCTCCACATTAGCCTCCTCTCTTCATCTAACCTCATCAACATATCCTTCTATTTATTTCAGCATCATGTGTATACCTAGTTTTGCCATAAATGCCTTGTGGTAGCGAGTTCGACATTCTAACCACTGCATAAAATATTTTCTCCTGAATTCCCTATTGGCTTTATTAGTGACTATATTATATTTATGGCCCCTAATTCTGGTCTCCCTGGAAAATGGAAATATTATTTCTATGTCTACCCTATCAAACTCTTTTATAATCTTAAAGGCCTGGATCAGGTCACTCCTTAGTCTTCCCTTTGCTAGTGAAAAGAGCACCAGCCTGTTCAATCTTTCCTGATAGGTATAACCTCTCAGTTCTGGTATCATTCTAATAAATATTTGTTGCAACTTCTCCAGTAGTTCTATATCCTTTTTTATAATATGAAGACTATGGTCTGGATTTTCAGTCTTGTGCCGCCCCTGTTAGCGCCCCGGAGGAGTGGCAATGGCAGCAGTAAACACTTCCGGGCAGACTTCCAGCGACCAGCCGGGACATTCGGTGCCGATTTCAAAGATGCGTGGAGCGTTACCGCCCGAGAGTGGCGAGACAGTGTGCAACGCCCCTGGTTGCGACATCGGCTCGATGTTTGGATTGCGCCTGATCCGTAGCGCTCCGTAGAGCGCCCTACTGAGAATGCTGGCGTTCCAAGTTGTAGCGGCCGCAGTGAGGTAAGTAATGTTGACCTGAGGTAAGTGTGATTGATTTTTTTTTTAGATTTATGTTGTGGTGATGTGAGTTATTTATTGGGAATGTTTTTGGTGGGTTTATTTCAGATTTTTTTTCCCCCCAGGTCTCTGTTATGGCGCTCCGAGGCCGGCTGTTTAGCTCAGGATTTTCACTTGCACAGCCGACCTAGCCCCCTAAAAGAGGTGTGCAACGCCTCCCTTAGTGCCCCGCTCTAAACTCAGGGCCCAGCTGATGAATGTTGCAGTGGCAGACGCAAGCCATTTGTCGGCGCAAAATTTACCGCTCCACCTGGATTAGCGTCACAACAGATGCGTGAACGAATTTCCACCCCAAAACTGTTCACAGTACTCTTATTAATGTGTGTCACTACTTTTGGCGGTTATGTATCTGTAAGCCCCGATCCCTCTGCTCTGCTACCCCATTTCAACATTTATTTTCCAAGGACCATGTGACCTCCTTATTCTTTCCACCAAATGTACCACCTCACACTTATCTATATTGTAGTTTATTTGTCAATTTCACGCCCATTCTGCAAGTTTATTAATGTCTTCTTATATTTTGTCGCAATCCTCTTCAGTATCAACTACACCCCTCAATTTGATGTCGCTGCAAATTTTACTTCTGATTCCAGATTCAAAGTCACTTATGTAAATGGTAAACAACAGTGGTCCCAGCACCGATCCCAGTGGGGCATCACTTCCCATCTTTGTTCCAGTCTGAGTAACTATCTTTAACCCCCATACTCTCTGTTTTCTGTTTTGTAGCCAGCTTGCAATCCATTCTGCTACTTGTCCCCAGACTCCACATGTTCTGACTTTAGTCATGAGTCTACCATGCGGTACCTTAAAAAGGGCTTTATGAAAATCCAAATATATTACGTCACAGAATTCAGTAAGGTTGGTTAAGCACGACCTTCCCTTTTGAAATCCATGTTGGTTACTCTATTATATTTTCAGTTTCGAGCAGTTTTTCTATTACACCTTTGAATCTAAGAAATATACAAATTAGATCACAGTAATTCATTAAGTAATGGGAGTATACTTCCGAAGCCAAAATAATTAACAATACAAAGATTTTAATAAAAACACGTAAACATGTCCAAGCAGGAGCTATTTTCAGTAATTTTATTTTATTCGGAGCTCAGAAACATTTATTGTCACCTTCAAATAGTTGAAATTAAATCAAGAATTAATGTGATGTCAAAAGATAAGTCCCCAGGTACAGATGGTATCCTAGTGGATTATTATTAGTGCTCTGATGACCCGATTTTGCTAATAATACCCAGGGTCTTTCCAAAGCATTTACAATTGGTATATCTACTGACAACTACGCAAAAGGATGTAATTTAATTAATCCCAGAGAAAGATAAAGATCATGTCGACAGATTTTGCAATACTAATGAAAGTTCTGTCTGACAGTTTAGAAAGGTTATAGCCAAATATAGTGAATGAAGATGAAAATGGTTTAATCAATTGTACACTCAATTAACAATCTAAAATTGTAACTGTAAAGTTTAGCACTTGTGATATATTAAATCAGATGCAGAAATGGCACTTGTCAGGGCTGTAATTTCACATGTTACAAAAATAAATATTTAGGGGGAGAAATTGGACTATTTTGTGCCTCCTGTTAGCACCCGGGGGTGAGCTTGTGACCCTGAAATGGGACATGAACCTACAACCTTCTGACTCAGAGGTGAGAGGTGAGACTAAGCCACAGCTGACACGGATTTAAATTGTTTCATGGATGCTGTGCTGGCACTGGACCTCTTGCTCTGACATTACTATCAGAGGCAACTGAGGCAGAGAGAAAGACTGCAAAATGTGGGCAGGGGTAGGAGGGCCAACACAACACTTAACAGGAGGCCTTACCCTCGCAAGGTATTCCGGCAGCAGTTCTTCTATATCAATTTCACTGAGGAACAACGTGTTCGAAGGCTGCGCTTCAGCAAGGATGTGGTCACAGAGCTCTGCCACCTCCTGCAACCGGACCTGAAGCCTCAGACCAGGGTGACGAAGGCTCTCTCACTGGCAGTCAAGGTCACCATTGCTCTCAATTTCTATGCCAGTCGATCTTTCCGGTGTGCAACAGGAGACATCTCCAACAACTCCCAATTTGCCGTCCATTGCTGCATCCATGAGCTCACAGACGCTCTCTGTACAGAAGGAGAAAGGACTACATTTCCTTTCCCATGACCAGAGAGAAGCGTGCATGTGGCTTTGCCAGAATAGTGGGCTTCCCCATGGTGCAGGGTGCCATTGACTGCACCTACATCGCTTTGCGGGCACCGAATAACAATCCTGTAGTATTCCGTAACTCCTCACCGTTAATGCCTGCTATCCTGACAGCAGCCATGATGCATTAATCCAGGGCAGACCGGTGTACCAGTCCTCTTCCAGCCACCATATCAAGCTCATGGCTGGTTGCTGGGAGACAAGGGCTATCCACTCTTCACTTGGCTCATGACTCCCCTCCGCAACCCCAACACCCCCTGCCCAGCACTCATAATGAGAGCCATGCTACCACCTGGAACATCATTGAGCAGACCATCGGAGTGCTCATGCAACAGTTCCACTGCCTTGACCACTCAGGAGGAATCCTCCAGTACTCGGCTGAGTGGATGTCCCTTTTTGTCATCATCTGCTGCATGCTGCATAACTTGGCCATCATGAGGGCGTAGCCATTGCCACTCGGCATAGCTCCACCACCTCAGGAAGAAGAGAAGGATGAGGACGAGGGAGGAGGAGGAAGGAGAGATGAGGAGGAGGATGAGGAACAGGATGAGGAACAGCAGTGATGGAGGAGGCAGGCACTCAATCGACCTCCTGCACGGGCGGTCCGCGACCGCCTAATCAGACTTTGGTTCCAATGAATTCCAGGCCAGTTCCTGGTTGCTCTGCACATACCCATCATTACATCAATTTCTCATTCCATAGCATACCACCAAAACTAAAATGAGAGGCAGCATCAAATATGCAATATTCCAATTAAAATTTCATCCAAAAATATTAACCACATATCTACACAACAATTAAATCTACTATTCACCCTTGTGCAATACCTTACATCCCTTATTAACACTGCTGTTACATATTCTACTGCTCCTACTTAGTGTCTCCCTATTGGCTGCAGGAGGGCTTATGGAAGGCTGCTGAGTGTCAGGGCCAGAGGCTACAGATGGCCTTGCAGGATTCCCTCAACCAGTTCTGGTCCTAGAAGGCCCGGCTGTAGACTGCACCACCTCAGACTGAGTGGCAGCAGTGTGAGCTGGCTAGATGACAGGCAGCGACAAGTGTAATGGCAGAGTGGCAGTGGTGGGATCAGGAATGTTGTCATCCTGAGAGAGGACAGCAGGTTCTTGTTCCACTGACCCACTGCCACTCCTCCGGGGCTGCACCTCAGCATCCCCACCAATCTGCTGGAAAACAGATTGCTGGCCTGCTGCAACACCGTGAAATCCCCTGTGGACCCAGTGACGATGGCAGCAGTTAGAGCTTGCGTGGCATCTAGCTGAGACTGCATGAGAGCAGTCCGAGCTTCGATGCCAGTAAACATTGTCTGCATAACAGCACTAAGACATTGCGTGGCTTCCGCCTGCGCTGCAATGGAAGCTGCCACTTCGCCCATGACACGCATCATGAGGTCTGGATCCGCACAGTCACTCTGGGAGTCCACCATCCTCCGCAGAGTAAAACTGATGGGCACCATGGTTTATGCAGAACTCTGTGCCATGTCGGAGGCAGACTTCTCCACGTTCCTTACCATTGCCGAGAGGCTCTCGGGCACTCTAGCCATTGCACCTATCGTCTCGGAGTGCATGGCCATCACCCTTGCTGTGAACGGCTCCCCATGTGAGTCTGCAGCAGAACTCGCACGTGTACAGGCTGCTCATTTGGCTGCTAATTATCTGAAGTATAAAGGCACAAGACTCATGTTAAGGTGAGGGCAGGGGGCAGCAATGAAGCAAGGATTGTCAATGTTATCAGGAGCTGGAAAGTGATAAAGCCTTCTGGTGTGAGGGCGAATGGGATGAGAAAAGGAGAGGGGATGAAGATACAATTGTTGTCCCCAACGGTGTTGACATCACCAACAGCCACGGGGCCCACCTGTTGCCCAATGAGTCGCAGCACTTGCTCTTCAAGGTCGGACAGCTGCTGGAGCTGAGGTTCACCCACACCTGTCCGCTGTTGCTCCCTCCTATTGTGTGCCATCTTGGCCTGAAAAATAAAGGAATGTGTGTGAGTCAGAGTCCAGCTATGTGTCTGGGAGATATGCCTGCTATCATTGAATAGATGTGAATGTAGGCAAGGTATGAAATGAGGATGTGAGTTTGAGTAGGTGCAGATATTTGGTGGATGTTTGGTGGGTGAGTGGTGCTTTGCACAGTGTGCACAGAGAGAGGTTCAGATGTTGGTATGTAGGACATGTTGAAGCATGTACTCATCTTGACCATCCGACTGAGGTCATTGAATTTTTTACAGCACTGTGTCAGGCTACGTTTCATGACACGACTGGCTGAGACCTCTTGTGCCACTTCCCTCTACATTGCCCTGAAGACCTAATGCAATGGCCTCTTTCCACTGGCCGGGAACAGCACTTCCCTTATTGCTCCACGGCCGTCACCAATATGACGTCAGTGAACCGATGAGCTCTCTCCCTGGGAGAGGTTGGGAGCAGCCTTGGCCATGAGGTGTTTCACTTGCTCGCAGGTTGCTTTCAGACCCAGAAATGCTGAAAATGAGCAGCTGCACATTGATATAACCTCCCCTTTAAGAGCTGGAATGAGCCAGTGTAAAGGATTGAAGGATGATTGCTAAATGAAACTCACCTGAGATTCGGTAGTGCTCTGCTATTAGCGCCCATGCAGTGCCCACTGAGGTCATTAGTGCTTGATTTACCAAATTCCTTCCTTCCTGGGGTGCTAAAGCCCAGTTTAGAAGATGTTCAGAATCTTTAGCGCCTGTTGCTAAATTTTCAACATTTCAAAACAGAAGCACCCCTAATGGGGAGCTATCGAATTCCCCCCCCCCCCCACTTAAAGTCTAAATTTCACAATTTACATCAATTCCTGTATTTGATAAAACCACAATTCTGTTCATGACTAAAACCACTGATGTATAGTTTTCAGCAAAAATGGAGAGAATTGCAAAATTCAATCCCCAAAACAAGGGTAAAAACCTTGCAATCTCATGTAATAAAAATGGAATTTGGCTTAATCACTTACTTTAAACCATTGATCCTAATTGTAAACAGATGGAATTGTGGAATGTGATCCCAAAACATTGGTAAAAATCTTGGAATCCCATATCATCAAAACAAAATTCGACTTATACGCTCATTGTATTTTAATCGTTCTAGTCGTGGCCAATGATTTCTTGCTAGTAGCATGCCTACTGGGTAGAGGGGTAATGCAGCTATATTATTTTGTCATGGTTTAAGGAAAAATAAAATCTTTTAAATTTTAATTTATAAGGAATCGTACATTCCTTGAAAAGATGCAAAGTGGTTGAACCTAAGAAACTAGCGAAAAATCCATAATGACAGTAAAATTATAATAAACTATTTATCATCACTTTCAGTGCGCTGTCAGGATTGCTGATGAAAGGTCATTGACCTGAAATATTAACTTTTCTGAAATTGCCCAACTTGTTGGTGTTTCCAACATTTTGTGTTTTTATTCCAGATTTCCAGCAGCCATTTTGCTATTGTTTTTGAATTGCTTTTGCATCCTGAGCTGCAATCACTCACTTACACTGACTCTAAAGCTGTTTTTCAGATTATGGGACTAAAATTCCGGCCTCATCCGTATTCCGTACGGACCCGACGAGGCCCCGCAAAAGCCGTTTTTCACCGCGCAATGCGCCCGAAAATCCGGCTTTTCCGATCTGTCAAGTTTTGGCTTGACAGATCGAACGGAGCCCTGCAGCCAGGACATTCGCATGCCCGAAATTGGGCTATTTGCCCATCTCTTGCTCAGCGAATGTCCTTAAAACTCTTGCGCCTGGTAAAAGCAAGCACATAGTCTACTTTTACCAACCTTAGAGTTATGAAACATATAAAAATAAAATTTAAATACACATTTTTACATTAAAAACCCTGTAAGATAACTTTATTTTAAACCTTATTAAAACACTTTAGAAAGAAAAAATTCAAAAAATATAAAATATTGAATTAACTTTAATTTTAATGAATTTGAATTATGTGAGGTGTTTCTTTTTTTTTATGTTGTGTTTAATGTTTTCTTTTCTCATTGCTAACAATAAGAACTCGAAGATACGGAGTTCTCATTGCTATCAATGAGAATACTGTACCGTGATTGGTTGTCCAATCACGTGACTCCACCTTCTCCATGCGAACCTTGAGAGCATGCTCCGAAGCGCAGGAAGAGAAGGCCTCCAACCGCAATTGCAGGCACCTCCGGGTTCCAACCAGGTACTTTTGTAAAAAAATTCTTGGGTGTGAAGCAATCGTCCGAAGGAAGCCTCCGACCCAAATTTCAGGCCCAAGAATGTGTGATGACTTAAGATTTGAGATATAGGTCCTGTTTTTGCAGTCACTAGAACCTCGGGGGCATTCATTTCCCATGTCCTGTGGAGAGGAAGTGGGGACAGAGACCTGTTACATCTCTACCCCATTTCCATTCCTCAGAATATCTGGGGAAGGGCCTACCGCTACGATAAGCAGCCCTGAGTAACCATGGTAATTTGGCAGGAGGCGTGGTCCCAAGGAAGTTGTTTGGCTTTGTGCCTGGAATCCACATCCCGCCCCTTCCCATCAGAGCAGAAGTTCTGATTGGGTCAGGCTGCAAAGTGAAGAAGGCCAAGAAAGTTCTTCAGATCCTTCATTGGAAGAGAATCCATTGCATTGTTTGGGCCTGATGGCTGTTTCTGCACCTGATTGCTGGTGCAAGGTGCTACCAGGCAGTAACCTGTGCCAGGGATATAACAGTGTTAAATCAATAACCCAAGTCCACCAAATTCAGGCACTTCAACTTGGGCCTGCAGAGCACACTTTCAGTGCACAACCCCTGTGGTCTGCCTGGGTAGAGGTTTGGAGGTAATATCATTAGTTTCAGGCTGAGTGCCATGTGTTGTTTAAGAGGTTAAGAAATATATGCCTGTTGACGCAAATCAGTATGTTGGCAGCAGCCGATTGGGATAAATGCACTGTGCATGAACAAAAGTATTTATTGATTTTAAATTACCTTGGATATGTGTATGCAGAGTGAAGCCTGCTGTAGTAACCCTGATCACCTTGGCTATTGTTCTGGCTGTGCTAAATAACAACCTGCATTTCTTGTGTCTGCATGAATTGCTTTTAATACTGTTTGTATATAATTCTGTCTCGAAATTCCTATGAATTTGGTTAAAAGAAAAGATGATAAAGGTCTAAAGAAATCAAGACACCTTTGCTGTTTGATTCGATATTACAAACCTTTTCAGGAAAGTAGGTATTATTTATATTTTAGAAAAATCCCTACGATATATATATATATATAAACTTTAGCAGCAACTTTCCTCTACCGATTATTCCCTCCTCTTCTCCTGTCCTGAAGGTTTCCCTTTACTGGGTCATGGTGGTTTGAACACTCGTTATCAAGAGTCCAGTGTTCATGTGTGAAACTTGACCATGAGTGTCTAAGACTATTCAGCATCACATGGAGCCTGTTCCTGCTTATACCTGATGTCCATATGTACACCACCCATAGGGATTGCTAGATAAGGATCAGAAGGGGGAACCATGGTGGATATCTCTCCTCCCTAATGCAGAGATCCTGGAGCCAATTTTACCGGCTCCATCCAACTTCTCCTCACCCCTTCCCAGGGAAAACCTGCTGGCTCAGCACATAATGGCAAAAGACCTGACACCTTGCTTTATGTAAGGATTAGCTATTCACTGGGTAATCTCACTCATCCATCGAGGGAGCCTAAGATTCCCCGAGGCCGAAATTCAGGTCCGCATTTCTGCCACATCGCCACTCTCCCTCATCTCCAGAATACTCCGCCTGAAATTTAGGTAAAGAAACCATTGCCCCGCCATGCGGTGCCCCCGACAGCTTGCTCTGTCGGTGCACCTTGTCTGCTCTCTCGCTGCCCTGGCGATCAGGTGGCCATTAAAGGCGCGGGCCGAATGCCGCGGCCGGCATCTTATTTTTTTTGCCAGCCGACTTCCATGTCGGCTGCTGAACTATTGATCCCCCGAGTTCTGCCAGGCCACCAACAGGCAGCCTGGCACCCCCTCTTGGGTGCCAGGCTGCTGGCCCGGCCGAAACCCTCCCTGGTGGCCCAGTGACCGAATCTAAAAAATGCCCAATTCTCTCTCCTTTAACGGAGGGGAGAGAGCGTGGTGATGCACATGCGCTGTGACGTCACCACCGCTTTGCCGCTGAGTGACAGCGGTGAAGTCTCAATCCCGCCCTTCAGTATGACTTACTGCCGCACTTCCACCCCCACTATGACTGACTTCCGGTCAACATTTTAAAAAGTACTAAGTCCCAAAAACCGATCCAAAGGCCGCCTCAACACTCCCGGTGGAATAAACTTTTTTTAAAAAAGGTAGGTGCGCCAGTTTTCTGGCGGGCCTGAATTTGGCCCGCATGTTTAAAAAGATGAAGAGCATTCAATATTATCTGGCTACAAAATCAATTTGGAATTCTTGGCAATAAATTGTGTACAAAGCTACAAATCTCCTACTCCAATAAAGTTGCGGCAGTATTAAATATCTTGGTATTAACATTTAAATGGAACAAGATAGATAATGAAAATGAACGCTGGCTCCCTAATGCTAATAATAGATAATGAACTGTACAGCAAAGGTAACATTGTATGTCCTGCTGCATTCAAGCTGGGTTTATCAAGCATTAGTTATACCTTAGAAATACAATGTGGCTTTATGGTTTGTGTTGTTTTAACCAATTTAATCAGAATTGATACATTAATTTCCCTTAATTCTGCATTAATTCCCAGAATATTGATATTTTTGAGTGTTTTTCTGAGTTAAGGTATGTTGGTGCAGAGTAGAGGCAGTATCTGGTCATGTTGTATCTAAGCTTGAATGCTTGATAATACTGGATGTTAAAATTGAAAAGTGCTCCATTCTCCAGTCTTGATAATCCCTTTCTGTAATAGGAACACACATTCCTACCTCATACCAGATTCATAGAGCAATTTAATTTAGTACCTAGATTCTAACTCAAGGCATTTTGGCTGCCAAGGGACAAAGTCGGATTTAGAATTCTAAACTTTAGCATTTCATATGACCATGCATTAACTTTATCCATCCCATTCTTTCTCCTGGCAATTAGAAACAGAACTATGTAAATTATCTGGTCAGCAATCTCAACAAGCGATACTTCATGCTCGAGCTGAAAGATTATAGCCTGGAAATGAACTGTGAGCCATGTTATTGTACGACTGCTTCACACACTCATAAATTCCTCTCTCAGCTATTTTAACAGCGGTTTACAGGAGTTTTTGGCTAGGCAAGTCTTCAGTATCCACCGTGGCATAATTTGTCCAGTAAAACCGTGATGGATTGTATTTGGGGGAAGGGAGATTTATACATTGAGAAGTCCTTAGCTGTTTACTGTTATCTGTTGTTGGAACTTATTTAATACAGTGTGCTCCTGTTCATTCAAATTACGAGATAATTCAAATTTGAATTGCACATACAACGGATACTGTGATAGGTAAATGCAATTACCTATTGCAGAGAGTCGGCAGGGGCTCAATGGGCCGAATGGCCTCCTTCTGTGCTGTAACCATTCTATGATTCGATGAATTACTGGATAATCAGAAATTTTGTGACAGAAAGTGATTTCAAATTATGTATCATAGACTGTTAAAGAGATTTGGACAAGATTCATTGGGGTCGATATTAACCTTCCCCCTCAAACCCTCCCCCCACCCTCCTCCATGACATGCGGGGAAGGAGCAGGGTGGGGTTAAAAATTAAAAATCGAGAAACGCGACCCCAAACTGTGTCCAATCTTGGAGAGGTGCGACACTTTATTATATTTAAATCAGGCTCCCACAGTGCAATTGGGAGCCTGATTTAAATGTAACTGTTGTTGGCTGGGTTTGCCGGGCTCGGGAAACCTGGCAGCAAACACCAACAACAACAAAACTTATATTTATATAGTACCTTTAACGTAATAAAATGACCCAAGTAGCTTCAAATGGAGATGGGAGGAACTGGCTGCAGAAGGTAATTGTTTTTAGAGCACTCCTTGTGAACCAGGAGGAGCAGGAGTGTTCCCCCCCAGCCCTTCAAGCAAACTGTTTGCTGATTGCAGCCTCTCCTTGCTGCCACGATTGGATGACCCTCTCCCCACCAGCACCTGATCTTTCCATCCCTCCCTCCCGATTGCCAGGCTCCAACTCATCTCCACCAACCTCTGATCTTTCCCTCCCTCCCGATTACTACTGAACAGCCTGCTTTCAGTGGCTCATACCATGGAGCCTTGGTTCCACAGAATGTCTGTGCTTAGAAATCAAAATCTCTTACTTCTCTATAAAATGTTTGTTGAAGATACTTCAACTTCTACTTTAATAATAGATGTGTATGTCCCAACCTTTATTTTGCTCTGCAAAATTTATTAGAAGTAAACTATAAGCTGTGCATTTTACTTCCTGGTTTGCTTTCTGTGACTATGCTTCAATGTGATTGGCTACTTAACCAGCTTGATGACATCACTGTTGCTGGACACTGTTGATTCGCTTGATTTCACCCTAGTTCCAAACTTAGGTCCGGAGAGCTGAAATTGAAGCCACAGAGATTGCTAGATCTTTGTGGGCAGATTTCTTCCAGGGAAGACTGAAGCCATTGTCTTCAGGCCCCGCCACAAGCTCCGTTCCTTAGTCACCGACTCGATTACTCTTCCTGGCAACTGTCTGAGGCTGAACCAGACTTTTCGCAACCTTCGTGTCATATTTGACCCCAGATAAGCTTCCGACCACATATCTGCACCATCACAAAGACCACCAATTTCCACCTCTGAAGCATCGCCCGACTCTGCCCCTCCCAAACCTCTCCTTCTCTTTACCACTCTTTCCTCCTTTAAGATGCGCCTTTAAGACGCACCTTAAACCCTACCTCTTTGACCAAGCTTTTGGTCATCTGTACTAATATTGCCTTATGTGGCTTGATGTCAAATTTTGTTTTATAATACTCCTGTGAAGCGCCCTGGGATGTTTTACTATGTTAAAGGCACAATATAAATACAAGTTCTTGTTGTCAACAGCGATAGCTGCCACTTCTCCACTGACCCCAAATTCTGGGCCAATCTTTATAAAGGTATTTACCATTTCACTACACCTAATACACAGAGGAAATCTTTCTGACTTATTGCACTTGAGACCAAGGGACCGAAATTAGCGACTGCCGGAAATGAAGTGCACCTACCTTTTCGATGTGTTCTGGCTGCCCCATGTATTGGGGCGGCCTAACTGTCGAAATTCAGCTTCTTGGGGATATTTTTCGAGCGGGGCGGAAGTGGCCTCATCATGGGGGCGGAAGTGGGAACAGGGCAGAGTGGCTGTCAATAGCGGGCAGAAGTGGGGGCGGGGCGGAATAGCCGAGGCTGTCAATCATCAGCGTCGCGCTGATGACATCATCGTGCTGGCGCATCACAACATCTCTCCCCTTCAATGAAAAGGGAGGGCCGCTGCGAACTCTGCAGCCACTTTAGTGGCAAACACTGGGCCACCAGGGATGGTTTCAGCTGAGCTAGCGGCTTGGCACCCAAGAGCAGGTGCCAGGCTGCCTGTTGTTAGCCTGACCAAACCTAGTGCACCCGCCCCTTTAAGTGAGTGTACTGACAGCAAAAGCTGTCGGGGGCACTGACCTGCAGAGCCACTCCCATGGAGCAATTTTGAAATGGGGCAATTTTGCGAGGGGTCCCCGTTGGTCGGTAAAGGGTTGGCGCATGCACGCCGAGGCGGGAAAATGGGCGGAGCAATCCCTGACACCGCTCCAAGCCTCAGGTAGGGCAATTTCCAAAATGCCGGCCCCTCCGCGAAGGGTTGGCCTTAATGGAAGGGGCAATTTCGGCCCCCAAGACTAATGTGAATAGTTTGAACCATTTTCAATATACGAAAGCATTTATTAAAGTTGGTTGTAAAATCTAATTTTATAAAACAGGCACATTAGTTATCCTTGAAAAGTTATGGGGCTGATTTTCCTTTGCTTTGCACCCTGTGGGTTATTTGCCTATTCCTGGACACAAAGCAGAGAACAAAAATAGTGGAGATCCCCTTGCATTTTAAGCGGTGGGTGGGGGGAGGATTCCTCAAGGGAGGGATGGGACACTCAAGCTTTGAAATGGAGTGCAAATAAGGCACGAGTAAAGTCACCATGCTGCCTGTCTCACTTACCTGGCTAAGACCCACATTTACTGGTGTCCACAGCATGTTGGCCTTAATGCGTGAGCCCTTCAGACCACAGGATCTGAAAACAGCACAATGAAGAGGCACCAACAAGATCAGTGTCTTTTTTCCACAGTGCCAGTGGGACTGGGGGATTTCTGACTGCTATTTTTGGATAGTAGCTGTAAGACTCTGAAACCCACAGCCATTACTGCTTTTGCAGCCTTTTTTGGCCCAAAGCAGTGGTACAATTACCTGACCCTATTTTTGGGCACAAGTCCCTACCAATGGGTGTTCCTGTGCTAGGGAAGTGCTGGGGCCATTAAAGCAATCTGAACCTATAAATATTAGGCAGAATGCACTTCAGGTGTGCTCTGTCCAACCTGTGCTTAAGTGGGCAGGGAAGGGGAGAGAAAAATAAACTTTATTCAATTTACAGTTTGTGTAAGCCACTTTTCTACACAGAGCTCATTTTCTTGTATTTCCAACATCCATTATATCAGGACAAGCAGGTCAGCCATGAAGAATGGAATGTAGGTAAATTGGTGGGAATAGTTCTGCTGTGAAATTTTCAAAGTTTTGTTCATTAAATAACCAGCATGACCACAGTGCAGGTCACCATCAAGGATGAAAGGAGTTAAAGAGAAGATGGTGTAAATCAAAAATGTCATGAGCATAAGATTTAAAAGTTTGACAATTATAGAAGGAAGGCAAGACTGAGAGAGAATGAATTCAACAGTTTTGAGGTCCTGGTAAAAAAAAATAGTTTAGAGTAGGAGGCCATGATGAGTCTTGAATTTAACATGCTGGGGATAGAGGGAAGAGGAAGAGCATGTAGTATGGTATTTGGGAGCTTAGAAGGAGCAAGCATGGAAAGGTGGGAGGAGCGCTCACCATATTGATTTCAATAAAATAAATAAACACAAGAAAAGTTGCATGGGAGAGTCACAAATGAGGGCGAGATCAATTTTTTCCTGTATCCCGTCTGGGAGCTGGAAGAGTCTCTCCAGATATATTGGGCAAAGTTGAGCATTAAAGAGATTTAAAAGTTTTCAAGGAGGAAAAAAAGAATCTATAATTTCTGGGGTTCCTTGCTTTTTTTTTAGCCTAGATATTTTTGACTTCTATGTTAAGATTGCTCGTATCGCCGAGCCCTTAGTCACGATTTCCCAGTGAATGTTTTCATTTGCTTAGATATCAAGGTAAATTTGAAGCATGTCCATGGAATGAACAGTGACATCTCTTCAGTTTATTTTAGTTATTGCTTTTATTGGATTGGAAAGCAGCTAATGTAATGCCTCTTTAAAAAAGGGTCCAAAGGAATTTAGATAGGTTAAGCGAATGGGCTAAGGTTTGGGAGATGGAATACAATGTTGGAAAATGTAAGGTCATCCACCTTGGAAAAAAAAACTGTAAAAGGGAATATTATTTGAATGGGGAGAAATTACAACATGCTGCGGTGCAGAGGGACCTGGGGTCCTTGTGTATGAATCCCAAAAAGTTAGTTTGCAGGTGCAGCAGGGAATCAGGAAGGTGAATGAAATGTTGGCCTTCATTGCGAGAGGGATGGAGTACAAAAGCAGGGAGGTCCTGCTGCACTTGTACAGGGTATTGGTGTGGCCGCACCTGGAG
Source organism: Pristiophorus japonicus (assembly GCF_044704955.1). Lineage (NCBI taxonomy): Eukaryota > Metazoa > Chordata > Chondrichthyes > Pristiophoridae > Pristiophorus > Pristiophorus japonicus. Next base: position 126,245,491 of record NC_091989.1, read on the forward strand.
TACTGCGTGCATTTTTGGTCACCTTACTTAAGGAAGGATATACTAGCTTTGGAGGGGGTACAGAGATGATTAACTAGGCTGATTCCGGAGATGAGGGGGTTATCTTATGATGATAGATTGAGTAGACTGGGTCTTTACTCGTTGGAGTTCAGAAGGATGAGGGGTGATCTTATAGAAACATTTAAAATAATGAAAGGGATAGACAAGATAGAGTCAGAGAGGTTGTTTCCACTGGTCGGGGAGATTAGAACTAGGGGGCACAGCCTCAAAATACGAGGGAGCCAATTTAAAACCGAGTTGAGAAGGGATTTCTTCTCCCAGAGGGTTGTGAATCTGTGGAATTCTCTGCCCAGGGAAGCAGTTGAGGCTAGCTCATTGAATGTATTCAAATCACAAATAGATAGATTTTTAACCAATAAGGGAATTACGGGTTACGGGGAGCGGGCGGGTAAGTGGAGCTGAGTCCACGGCCAGATCAGCCATGATCTTGTTGAGTGGTGGAGCAGGCTCAAGGGGCTAGATGGCCTACTCCTGTTCCTAATTCTTATATTATGTGATTTAACACAATCCAACTTATTGTAGAAAATAGTAGAGTAACTTACAGCAGATTTTGGTTAAGATTTAACTAGCAAACAAATTTATCATACAGTAGAAGAAGAACTAAATAGTAGCGGAAAGACACGATCTATTTGATACTGTAGTTGCTAAAGTGAGCCAGTAGTTTGTGTAGTAGAAAACAATAGATAGTTTGCAACCGCTGTGCCAAACTATGATGTTATTGCATTGTATGTTTTTCTTTTTCTCAGAACCTATCTGGCCCAGTTATAGCAACATAGAAACATAGAAAATAGGTGCAGGAGTAGGCCATTCGGCCCTTCGAGCCCGCAACACCATTCAATAAGATCATGGCTGATCATTCACCTCAGTACCCCTATCCTGCTTTCTCTCCATGCCCCTTGATCCCTTTAGCCATAAGGGCCATATCTAACTCCCCCTTGAATATATCTAATGAATTGGCATCAACAACTCTCTGCGGTAGGGAATTCCACAGGTTAACAACTCTGAGTGAAGAGGTTTCTCCTCATCTCAGTTCTAAATACCTTAGACTATGTCCCCTGGTCCTGGACTTCCCCAACATCGGGAACATTCTTCCTGCATCTAACCTCTCCAGCCCCGTCAGAATTTTATATGTTTCTATGAGATTCCATCTCATCCTTCTAAACTCCAGTGAATACAGGCCCAGTCAATTCAGTTTCTCCTCATATGTCAGTCTTGCCATCTCGGGAATCAGTCTGGTGAACCTTCGCTGCACTCCCTCAATAGCAAGAATGTCCTTCCTCAGATTTGGAGACCAAAACTGAACATAATATTCCAGGTGAGGCCTCACTAAGGCCCTGTAAAACTGCAGTAAGACCTTCCTGCTCCTATACTCAAATCCCCTAGCTATGAAGGCCAACATACCATTTGCCTTCTTCACCGCCTGCTGTACCTGCATGCCAACTTTCAGTGACTCCCAGGTCTCGTTGCACTTCCTCTTTTCCTAATCAGCCGCCATTCAATAATATTCTGCTTTCATGTTTTTGCCACCAAAGTGGATAACCTCACATTTATCCACCTTATACTGCATCTGCCACGTGTTTGCCCACTCACTTAACCTGTCCAAGTCACCCTGCAGCCTTTTAGCATCCTCCTCACAGCTCACACTGTCACCCAGCTTCGTGTCATCTGCAAACTTGGAGATATTACACTCAATTCCCTCATCCAAATCATTAATGTATATTGTAAATAGCTGGGATCCCAGCACTGAGCCCTGCGACACCCCACTAGTCACTGCCTGCCATTCTGAAAAGGACCCATTTATCCCGACTCTCTGCTTCCTGTCTGCCAGCCAGTTCTCTATTCATGTCAGTACATTACCCCCAATACCATGTGCTTTAATTTTCCACACCAATCTCTTGTGCGGGACCTTGTCAAAAGCCTTCTGAAAGTCCAAATACACCACATCCACTGGTTCTCTCTTGTCCACTCTACCAGTAACATACTCAAAAAATTTTAGAAGATTTCTCAAGCAGGATTTCACTTCCATAAATCTATGCTGACTTGGACTGATCCCGTCACTGCTTTCCAAATGTGCTGCAATTTCATCTTTAATAATTGATTCCAACATTTTCCCCACGACTGATGTCAGGCTAACCGGTCTATAATTATCCGCTTTCTCTCTCCCTCCTTTCTAAAAAAGTGGTGTTATATTAGCTACCCTCCAGTCCATAGGAACCGATCCTAAGTCGATGGACTGTTGGAAAATGATCACCAATGCATCCACTATTTCTAGGGCTACTTCCTTAAGTACTCTGGGATGCAGACTATCAGGTCCCGGGGATTTATCGGCCTTTAATCCCATCAATTTCCCGAACACAATTTCCCGCCTAGTAAGGATTTCCTTCAGTTCCTCCTTCCCACTAGACCCTCGGTTCCCTAGTGTTTCCGGAAGGTTATTCGTGTCTTCCTTCGTGAAGACAGAACCAAAGTATTTGTTTAACCGGTCCGCCATTTCTTTGTTCCCCATTATAAGTTCACCTGAATCTGACTGCAAGGGACCTATGTTTGTTTTCACTAATCTTTTTCTCTTCACATATCTATAAAAGCTTTTGCACTCAGTTTTGATGTTGCCAGCAAGCTTCCTCTCATACTCTATTTCCCCCCTCCTAATTAAACCTTTTGTCCTCCTCTGCTGTATTATAAAATTCTCCCAGTCCTCAGGGTTGCTGCTTTTTCTGGTCAATTTATATACCTGTTCCTTGGCTTTAACACTGTCCTTAATTTCCCTTGTTTGCCACGGTTGAGCCACCTTCCCCATTTTATTTTTACTCCAGAGAGGGATGTATAATTGTTGAAGTTCATCCATGTGATCTTTAAATGTTTGCCATTGCCTATCCACCGTCAACCCTTTAAGTATCATTTGCCAATCTATTCTAGCCAATTCACGTCTCATACCATCGAAGTTACCTTTCCTTAAGTTCAGGACCCTAGTCTCTGAAGTAACTGTGTCACTCTCCATTTTAATAAAGAATTCTACCAAATTATGGTCACTCTTCCCCAAGGGGCCTCACACAACAAGATTGTTAATTAGTCCTTTCTCATTACACATCACCCAGTCCAGGATGGCCAGCCCTCTAGTTGGTTCCTCGACATATTGGTTTGGAAACCATCCCTTATGCACTCCAGGAAATTCTCCTCCACCGCATTGCTACCAGTTTGGTTAGCCCAATCAATATATAGATTAAAGTCGCCCATGAAAACTGCTGTACCTTTATTGCACGCATCCCTAATTTCTTGTTTAATGCTGTCCCCAACCTCACTACTACTGTTTGGTGGTCTGTACACAACTCCCACTAGCGTTTTCTGCCTTTTGGTATTCCATAGCTCCACCCATACCAATTCCACATCATCCAAGATAATGTCCTTTCTTACTATTGCATTAATTTCCTCTTTAACCAGCAACGCCACTCCACCTCCTTTTCATTTCTGTCTGTCCTTCCTAAATGTTGAATATCCCAGTATGTTGAGTTCCCAGCCTTGGTTACCCTGGAGCCATGTCTCCGTGATGCCAATTACATCATATCTGTTAACTGCTATCTGTGCAGTTAATTCGCCCACCTTATTCCGAATACTCCTTGCATTGAGGCACAGAGCCATCAGGTTTGTCTTATTAAACCCTTTGCCCCTTTAGAATTTTGCTGTAATGTGGCCCTTTTTGCTTTTTGCCTTGGGTTTCTCTGCCCTCCACTTTTATTTTTCTTCTTTCTATCTTTTACTTCTGGCCCCATTCTACTTCCCTCTGCCTCCCTGCATAGGTTCCCATCCCCCTACCATACTAGTTTAACCCCTCCCCAACAGCACTCACAAACATTCACCCTTGGACGTTGGTTCCCGTTCTGCCCAGATGCAGACCGTCCGGTTTGTACTGGTCTCACCTTCCCCAGAAGTGGTTCCAATGTCCCAGGAATTTGACTCCCTCCCTTCTGCACCACACCTAAAGCCACGTTCCCTAATTCGTCTTGTAGAACCTCATGCCATTTTTTTACCTCTGTCGTTGGTACCTGTCTGCACCATGACAACTGGCTGTTCACCCTCCCTCTTCAAAATGTCCTGCACCCACTCCGAGACACTCTTGACCCTTGTACCAGGGAGGCAACATACCATCCTGGAGTCTCAGTTGCGGCCGCAGAAACATCTATCTATTCCCCTTAAAATCAAATCCCCTATCACTATAGCTCTCCCACTCTTTTTCCTGCTCTCCTGTGCAGCAGAGCCACCCACGGTGCCATCAACTTGGCTGCTGCTGTTCTCCTCTGATGAGTCATCCCCCTCAACATGACCCAAAGGGGTGTATCTGTTTTGCAGGGGGATGACCACAGGGGACCCCTGCATTATCTTCCTTCCACTGCTCTTCCTGTTGATCACCCATACCCTATCTGGCTGTGTACCCTTTACCTGCGGTGTGGCCAACTCACTAAATGTGCTATTCACATCATTTTCAGCATCGTGGGTGCTCCAGAGTCAATCCACCTGCAGCTCCAGTGTCTCAGTGCGGTCTGTCAGGTGCTGCAGGCGGATGCACTTCCCGCACTTCCTATAATATGTGGGAAGTGTCCCTGACTTCCCACATATTACAGGAGGAGCATAACACGTGTTCGAGCTGTCCTGCCATGACTTAACTCTTAGATTTAACTTAATTTGGCAACAACAATGTTAAAAGTTTATTTACTAAAAAAGAAAAGAAAAAGAAAAACTATTTGCCAATCACCAGCCAATCACTTACCCCCTTGGCTGTGACGCACCTTTCAATTTATTTCTACATCTTTTTTGCCTTCTCACCCTGCTGCAGCTGCACTGGCTGGCCTCAGGAACTCGGGCTGGGCCTTTATAGGCCTCCCCACGCTGCCCCTCCAACGACGCTGCTCCCCGCTGGCCTCACGAACTCCTGCTGGGCCTTTATAGGCCTCCCCATGCTGCCTCTCCGATGACGCTGCTCCCTTGTCGAAGGCTACGCTATAGTCAAAAACAAAACTTTTACACACTTTGGACAAACTAATAGTCCTCTCTGGACACATTGAAAAACCTTATCTACCTGGTAACTATGCTTGGTGTGGGCAAAGTCTCGTTTTTCCAATTATCCAGACAAACTGCATCTGCTACGAGTGTGCTGTGTAACCGAAGCAGGAACAAATCAGGAACAATCTGCAGAACTTGTGCAAGAGCAGCTAATTTGAGAAATCTATCCCATACAGGAAATATTCATACATTTTTTAAGTGGAATGGCTAAGCAAAGTTTTGAAGTATTGCATCAGTCCTGAGCATTTGGGAATAACTTAGAGTAATGTGGGGCCCAGGCCGTGTATCGATGAGAGCATTGTGGAAAACACAGTGGGGCCGAAATTGCCTCCCACCGAAAACGCGGCGCACCTAACGTGTTTAGACTGTTTTCACCGCCGCAGTAGATGTAGTGGCCTCTTGCGCGAAATTCCGCTCTTTGTCTTTTTTTTTTCAAGCGGCCTGGAATTCGGTCATAATGGGGGTGTAATTGCGGCGGAGAGCAGAAGTTCGGTAAGTAGAGGGGAGGAAGTGGGGGGCGGGCAGAGTGTCCGCAGCTGTCACTCATCAGCTTGGCGCTGATATCATCGCTCTGGCGTGTCACCGTGTCTCTCCACTTCACTTAAAGGGGAGAGCCGCTGCGAGCTCTGCGATTCTTTAAGTTAGATCCACTGGGCCACCAGGGAGGGTTTTAGCCGGGCCAGCGGCCTGGCAAACAAGACGGGATGCCAGGCTGCCTGTTGGCGGCCCGACCGAACCTGGCAGTCGGCCAACGAAAGAAAATAAGATGGCAGCCGCAGCAGTAGGTCCTCCCCTTTAATGGCAGCTGCACCACCATTTTACAAGCACTGCAAGCACAGTGCACTGGCAGAAAAAAGCTGTCGGTGGAACCGAGCGGCGGGAACAAGATTTTCAGCACGGAATTTCATGTTCTGGGGGGGTCAGGGGGCACTTCGGCAGTGTGCACACTGATGAAGTACTTAGGACGAATTAGCAGCAGCAGAGCGTTAACGGGGGGAGCGAGTCACCGCCGGGATACCACAGGAGTGCAATTTTCAAAATAGCGGCCATTCCACAAAAAATCGGTTGCATGGCCACCAATTTCCAGCAGTAACAGGCCTTAAGGGAATGGATAGTTTCGGCCCCACTATAATCCGTTGTTAAAGTGCCTGTATGTCCTGTTACTTGGCAACAACCGCAAGAATCCAGAAACATTTAAAACATATTTTATTTTTAACGACTGCTGCACTTAAAATTTCTGACTTGATAAACTTATTCGTAAAATCTATATGTAACATTAGCTGTCGTTAAGACAGTGCTCTGAATTTATTGTCATATTAAGTGAGTTTGGGACTTAAAAATAGCTTAACACCAGTTTTGTGATGGATTCTGAGACAGGATCCATTTCTGCCCTGCGATGGCAGTGCTGTTGTTTCTGTTATGATCTGTGACCTTCTATGTGTGCGCTTATGATACATTAAAATGAGGATCACCAGAATTGGTGTGGCTAGAACCCATTATTTGCACTCCCAGTGCACCATGTCATTAACGACAAGTTAGAAAAGATGTGCCAGTTGCCAACACCAGCCAAGACTGGCAGAAGGAAATATATATTGACCTTGGAAGAGGTATAGCGCAGATTCACCAGAATGATACCATGGCTTAAAGGATTCAATTATGAAGATAGGTTGCATAATCTGGCTTGTATTCCCTTGAGTTTAGAAGATTGAGGGGTGATCTCAGCAAGGTGTTTAATGATGAAAGGATTCAATAAGGTAGATATTAATAGGGTTCAATTGAGGCTTTCAAAATTAAGAACAATGGAATTTTTTAGGTAAGGGTATCGAGGGATATGACGCAAAGGCGGGTAAAGGGGTAAAGGTGCAGATAAGCCGTGATCTAATTGAATGGTGGAACAAGCTTGAGGGGCTGAACCTTCCTGGTCTATATGATTGAGCATAATACCTTGTAGTGCATTTACCCATTGGCCTATTGGGAGAGTTCCTTGTGCTTCTTTATAATGGATATCCAACCTTTTAATCTTAGATGTTACATTTTCTTTGTTTCTCTTTCTTATACTTTATGATTCTAGATGTTGAATAGTGTCTGAGAACCAGAGGTCACAGATTTAAGGCGACATGAGGAAAAATGTCTTTACGCAGTGAGTGGTTATGATCTGGAATGCACTGCCTGAAAGGGTGGTAGAGGCAGGTTTGATTGTGGCTTTCAAAAGGGAATCGGATAAGTACCTGAAGGAAAAAAAATTGCAGGGGAAAGGGCAAGGATGTGGGACTACCTGAAGTGCTGTTGCAGAGAGCTGGCACAGGCTCGAAGGGCTGAATGGCCTCCTACTGTGCTGTAACCATTCTATGATTGGACTCTCCATTTAATCAGAATTAATATGCAAAGCTTCAAGCAACTAACAGCTATAATTGAACCAGCTAAGTTGTGTAATCTGCAGGCGATAGCTTCATAGGATCCCCCAAATCTGCGGGAAGAAAGGAAGGGAAAACTTTCATGCAAGAAAGAAGTTGCATCCTATGAATGAAGGACCCTTCTCACCGTTAGCACCTGTACCACACACCCACAGGACGCAGTCTCATTTGGGGCAATTTACTTGGATTAGAATTAAAATTAGCACATTATCATGAAAGCTCTTTGCGGTTAATTTAACATAAAACCAGGAATGATTGTAGAAGAAGCTGCCAATTTTCTTTTGGTAATTTGAATATTTGAATCTTTCTCCCAGATAGTCACTGAGGAATTCCAAAGCCTGGATCCACAAGAGAGAAAATAATAATAAAGCAGTAAAAGCAGATGGGATTTCCACTGATGAGCCCAACACACCATCTTTCAATCTTTGAGTGACTCAGTGCAGAAGATGTATCCCTTGCACTGTTCAGAATAACCGATTTCAAATCATAATACCTTTGAAATTGTTCCCCTGGGGCATCAAATGGCTTCTTCAGAATGTTAAATGAATATAACTGATAGGAAAGAGCCATTGAACAGATTCACCACATTATTCATCCCCACCTTCCTTCATATTACACAGTTAAGGAAAACCCTATTAATCCCACCAGCTGCATTATTCCATATAGGAGACGGTATAGAGAGTTAAACTGAGTTGCCTAACAGTTTGCTTATTTAATGAAAGACTGCATGAACAGTTTGCTAAATTAGATTCAGTGATGATATCAAGGTAATTTTATTTCCTAGCAGCGTAGGCTTTTAAAGATTGGGATAGGCCAAGGTTTTCTTGAAAAGAGCCATACTAGAATATGAAATGAGAAGGGAGACACGAGCAATGGATCAGCAGTCTATATCGAAAGAGAAAATAATATGGCCACGGACCCATAATTCTCAGACTTTTAACTTTTTTATGATGAAAGGCCAGAGCTTCCCATAAAGACAAATATATTTCTGAACTTATTTTGCAGGGCGAAAGTTAGAGGGGAGGTGTACAGCTGTTTTAAATTTTTTTTTCAATTGCCCCGTTGGTGCTTTGAACGTGGGGTCCGTGCGTGATTGGTTAGCCCGCCAATCTGCTTGAGTGCCGGGCTGTTGGCGCAGGACCCCCGCTCCCCGGTGGTCCAAGTAGGACCATTTTTTGCTGCAGAGTATGCATCTTGGGCCCTTCCCTTTAATTCAGGGAAGAGCCCATCCTACGCGGCAGCGCTACGTGGCCCAGTGCGTAGTGCTGTACCCCGCTCCCAATGCGTGCACCCCAATACTGCCCCAGAAAAGAAGTGGAGTGCTTGATTTAGCGCTCTACTTCCTTTCGGGGGTGGTAACCCCAATTTCTCTCGAGTGGCGAGACTTCTGTGCCTCGCAAGTGTTACCAGCTCAACTGAATTTTTCCCTGAATGATTTTTTAAAAATTTATATGGTTACAATTAATTCATATTAATATAAATTTAAAGATAATTAATATGCTAATTAAATTGTTTTACCCAAAGACTGTCAACAATAAGCAATTCTTAGCTCAGTGATCTCACCTCATACTCATTATGTTGGGAGGCCTGTAATGTATGTACATAAGGTCTGCCCACCAACAGGGGACACTACCGTCGGAGGTCCTAGGGTCACAGGTACACTCGTGCTGGGCCCAGTATATAACCTGAACTTCACCTTTGTATCTTCACTTCTGGAAGCCATTAAAGACTGACCACATTACACCTAGTCACTGGCTCACAGTACGGAGTTAATTGTATCATTTCATAGACTACAACTGGCGACGAGGCAAATATGAACCCATGCAAAAGTATGGCGAGCACAGCACGATCGAATACTGTTGGAATTCTTGAGAGATTCAATGAGGGAAAGGATTGGGCCTAAACAAACGACCTAAACAAAGACGAGGATGCAGAGAAGTGCAGGACAGTTCTTCTCACCGATCTGTGCACTCATCAAGAATCTGCTCTCACCTACTCTTCCTACAGAAAAGAATTACAAAGAACTGTGTGCTCTAGTTCGGGAACACCTTAAACCCATGAAAGGAATCCTCATATCCAGATATCGCTTCTATACGCACGTTCGTCCAGAAAGCCAGGACATAGCAGCATTTGTTGCGACCTGAGACGTCTTGCAGGGCTTTGCAAATTTGGGCCTGCGTTGGAAGACATGCTGTGTGACTTTTTCGTGATCGGGGTCAACCACGAGGCGATCTTAAGTAAGCTGTTGGCTGTGGAGATGCCGGATCTCAGCAAGGTCATCACCATTGCCCAGGCTTGCATGTCCACGCAGAAAAGCACGAAGCAAATATCATGACAAAACAGGAACTCCACGGCAAGTACTGTGTGCTAAATTGTATCGACGGCCGGCAGAGCTGCACATGGCAGGGCCTACTCGACTGAGTATGCGAGAACGGGAGCCGCTCAAAGTTCGCCATCGAGGGCCTACTCGACTGAGTATGCGAGAACGGGAGCCGCTCAAAATTCGCCATCGAGGGCCTACTCGACTGAGTATGCGAGAACGGGAGCCGCTCAAAGTTCGCCATCGAGGGCCTACTCGACTGAGTATGCGAGAACGGGAGCCGCTCAAAGTTCGCCATCGAGGGCCTACTCGACTGAGTATGCGAGAACGGGAGCCGCTCAAAGTTCGCCATCGAGGGCCTACTCGACTGAGTATGCGAGAACGGGAGCCGCTCAAAGCCCACCATCGGGCGCAAATCCGAGCTAAAAAAGTTGGCGTTGCGGGGGCAATCACTGACCCCATCAGTGGCTCTTCAGGCAGTATGTATGCAGAGGGTGTGCGAAGATAGGGTATCCTCAGCGGACGTGTCCACAGCAGAGCAAGCGAGTTGCGACACACCACGTGGATGATGATCAATTCAGCGTGGATCTGGCGATGCAGCCCGAGGCATTTGAGAACTCCGAGGAGGAAGTGTTTAGCGTACGTGTGTTCCTAACAAAGAGCCAACCGATAATGATGGAGGTAAAATTAAACGCCGTGCCGGTATCCATGGAATTAGACACGGGTGTGAGGCAATCGATAATGAGCTAGAGGACTTTCGAAAAGCTGTGAGAGACCAAGGCAGAGAGACCCAAGCTCAGTCTGATAAATGCAAAATTGCATACCAACACCAAAGAACTCATACCAGTGATCGGTAGTGCAGCAGTAAGAATGTCGTACGTGGGAGCAGTTCATGATCTACCATTATGGATTATTCCAAGCAACGGCCCATCATTATTCGGCAGGAGTTAGCTCAAGAAAATAAAATGGAAATGGTACGATATCAAAGCTTTCTCATCAGCGGATGATGATTTGTGTGCTCAAGTGCTGAGCAAATTTCCTTTGTTGTTTGAACCGGGAATTGGCAGCTTCAAGGGAGCCAAGGTGCAGATTCACCTAGGCTCAGACGCAAGGTCTACCCATCACAAAGCCAGGGCAGTTCCGCACATGATGAGAGAAAAGGTCGAGCTCGAATTGGACAGGCTACAACGTGAGGGGGTCATCTCACCAGTCGAATTTAATGAATTGTTCCAGTGTTAAAGAGCGACGGCACGGTCAGGATTTGTGGAGACTACAAGGTCACGATCAACCGAGTTTCGAAACAAGATCAGTACCCGCTACCGAAAGCTGATGACCTATTTGCAACGCTAGTGGAGCAAAATCGTTTACCAAATTAGATCTAACATCGGCCTACATGACATAGGAACTGGTTGAATCATCAAAGGGGTAATGTATTGACGTGGATAGAGAACTGTTTGGCAGACAGGAAGCAGAGAGTCGGAATAAACGTGTACTTTTCAGAATGGCAGGCAGTGACCAGTGGGGTGCCGCAGGGTTCAGTGCTGGGACCCCAGCTAGTTACAAAAACATCAATGATTTGGATGAAGGAATTGAATGTAATATCTCCAAGTTTGCAGATGACACTAAGCTGTGTGGCGATGTAAGCTGTGAGGAGGATGCTAACAGGCTGCAGGGTGACTTGGAAAGGTTAGTGTGATGTATGTAGCACACAAATCACTGACTCCACACGGTCTGGTGTTGATCTAACTGCTGTGACCTTGGCCCTTTATTGAACAGCTCCAGAGTGCTCCACAGGTGTAGTGGGCAGCCTTTTATACTGCCTCGATCAGGTACTTTCAGGTCTCCCACCACAGCGCCCTCTGTAGTGGACCATTATACTTATCATACATTTAATGAACCAGAGCAATACACAACATCCCTTTAATGTACCAGAGCAATACATAACATCACTGCTCCCCCAGTTCAAAAAGCCGTTGCTTGAATCCCTAAAATCGAAAAACACATTAGCCCATTGGTAATGTTGGTCACGGATCCACGTCCTTGAATTTAAACACAGTGACCATTCAGCATTGAAATATTAACTCTTGTCGTAATTCGCAATTCATGTCCATTATTTTAAACACAGTGACCACCCAGCATTAAAATATTATTTCTTGTCATAAATCCATCATCCTACATTCACATGGCACACTTAGACTCGCTCTAGCCTGACAAAAGTCCAAAAGTCTTTATGTTGGGACCACAGTGGTGTGAGGCCCTTTTAAGATGCCCGGGAGCATTTCCCTTTTAAGATGCCAGCTTGTGGTTCCCACGAGGCTTCCGTTGGGCGGCGCCATCTTCGGTGTTCTGCTGGCCGAGAAAGGAGAAGAAGAAACACGGAAGGAGGGAAAGGGAAACACAGAAGGTGCGGAGAGGGAATTTTGCAGCGTTTTGGGGAAAGGTTTCAGGCATTTGTCCAAGATCCTCTTCCTCTGGCGCTGCTGGACATACTCGATGCCGGTGCTCTCAAACTCGGCGCGGCATTTCGTTACAGAATGAGGAACAACAAACATCAGCGGCAGCCTCCACTCCCACTGTGGCCGCCCCTCCTGCGGCCGCCATGGCTGCCTCTCCTGCTGCCTCCATGGCCTCTCCAGCCGCTGCACTTGCCGCCTCCGTAGCGGCCTTCGTAGCGGCCTCCGCTGCGGCCGTCATGGCCGCCGACCTCCAGCTCCTGCCGCCGCCCGACTCTCCCTCTGCGTGGGCCCCTCCAATCCGCCGGCCATCCTGGGTCCCTCGCACTCCACCCGCAGTGCCCCGGCCGGCTCATCCCCCACCCCCCCCCACTAGGCCCGCCTTTGCAGGGCTGCTTGCCTGTGGGGGCTAAGGCTGCAGGATCTCTGTGGCTTGAGGTCTGGGGCTGGGGCTTGCTCTGCTTGCCTGTGGGTGGATTGAGGTTGCAGCTCCAGCTCAGTCGGCGCTGCTCTCTGGGAACCCGGGGCATGGCAGCACCCTGGGGAGCAGCAGCCTGTGGAGTGGTGAAGTCTTCCCAGCTCCCACGGACCGTCCCCATCCACCTCCGGCCGAGGAGCGTTGGCCCATCACCTGCAACGACCCACAAAGGTAAACCATGCGTCTCGTCCCCGTGGGATACCTGCACCTCCGCTCCTCGTCGCCAATGCTACATACATCACATTGGCGACGAGGAAGCGGACGAATTCCACGCAACCATGGCTACTCTGGGCTCGCTAAAGGATTATACGGTGGGCAATGATTGGGAGGTCTTTACGGAAAGGCTCGAGTACTACTTCACAGCAAACGATCTGACGGAGGACACGAATGCACTGAGTGAGAAGCGTAAGGTGATATTGCTTTCCAGTTGTGGCGATGAGGTTTACTGTCTCGTCAGGGATTTTCTGGCACCCGGGAGCGCCAGGGACAAGTCATATGAGGAGCTGTTCGCACTCATTCGTGACCAGTTGAAACTGAAGGAGAGCATCCTCATGGCCAGATACAAATTTTACCATCACTGCAGACCCGAGGGCCAGGATGTCACCAAATATGCTGCGGACCTCAGGAGACTCGCAGCGCCGTGTGATTTTGGGGCACAGCTTGATGAGGCGCTGTGGGACGTTTTCATCATGGGGATTGGCCATGAGGGCCTCCTTCACAAGCTGCTAGCCACGGAATCCACAGTCGCCCTGACAAAGGCCATCACCATCAGCCGGGCATATTTGACCTCGACGTGCAGCACCAAGCGGATGATCCACACAGTCTCAAACCTGGCAGGCACAGTCCACAGGATAACGGCCACCATGGACAAAACTGCAGAACGTGGCTCTGCCCGGGGCAGAGAGCATGGACCTCGGGGTCCTGGGACTCAGGGTCCGCTGAGGGGCCAATCAAACAGCACCATGCTGGTACTGCGGAGGAAGCCATGGGGCTTACCGGTGCAGGTTTGTGGAGTACACGTGCAATACCTGCCACCTTAAAGGCCACCTTCAGCGTATGTGTAAAAGAAATCGGACTCACCATGTGGCTGAGGAGATGGGGGATGATACACTGTTCAGTGAGGAGCAGGCAGAAGAAGATGAGATGTTGGGACTGTATATGTGCACTGACGATTCGCCCCCCGTGATAATGGAAGTAAAAATTGATGGAGTCCCAGTGAGTATGGCAGTGGATACAGGATCGGGTCCGTCGTTGATGAGTCAGAGAACTTTTGATAAACTGTGGGGTAACCCGGCTGCACGACCCAAGCTGGTCCCGGTCACTGCAAAGCTGCGTACTTACACCAAGGAACTGATACCTGTTCTTGGCAGAGCGGATGTGCAGGTACTTTCAGGTCTCCCACCACAGCGCTCTCTGTGGGGACCATTGTACTTATCATACATTTAAGGTACCAGAGCAATACACAACAGTTAGGTGAGTGGGCAAATGCATGGCAGATGCAGTATAATGTGGATAAATGTGAGGTTATCCACTTTGGTGGCAAAAACAGGAAGACAGAATATTATCTGAATGGTGACAGATTAGGAAAAGGGGAGGTGCAACAGGACCTGGGTATCATGGTACATCAGTCATTGAAGTTTAGCATGCAGGTACAGCAGGCGGTGAAGAAGGCAAATGGCATGTTGGCCTTCATAGCGAGACGATTTGAGTATTGGAGCAGGGAGGTCTTACTGCAGTTGTACAGAGCATTGGTGAGGCCACACCTGGAATATTGTGTTCAGTTTTGGTCTCCTAATCTGTAGAAGGACATTCTTGCTTTTGAGGGAGTACAGCGAAGGTTCACCAGATTGATTCCCGGGATGGCAGGACTGACATATGAGGAGAGACTGGATCAACTGGGCTTCTATCCACTGGAGTTTAGAAGAATGAGAGGGGATCTCATAGAAACATATAAAATTCTGATAGGATTGGACAGGTTAAAGGCAGGAAGAATGTTCCGGTTTCTGGGGAGTTCCAGAACCAGAGGCCACTGTCTAAGAATAAAGGGTAAGCCATTTATGACCGAGATGAGGAGAAACTTCTTCACTCAGAGAGTGGTTAACCTGTGGAATTCTCTGCCGCAGAAAGTTGTTGAGGCCAGTTCGTTAGATATATTCAAAAGGGAGTTAGATATTGCCCTTACGGCCAAAGGGATCAAGGGTTATGGAGAGAAAACAGGAAAGGGGTACTGAGGTTGAATGATCAGCCATGATCTTATTGAATGGCGGTGCAGGCTCGAGGGGCCGAATGGCCTGCTCCTGCACCTAATTTCTATGTTTCTATGTTTCTAAACGTACATGCATCAACACGCACAAAGGACTGTTTATTTACTACAGGTGCCCTTTTGGCATTCGTCTGGTGGCAGCCATATTTCAGAGAAACATGGAGAGCCTTTGAAATCCATCCCCAGGACCGTGGCATTCCAAGACGACATCCTAGTCACAAATCGTGACACCGCCGAGCACCTGCACAATCTGGAAGAGATTCTGCGTCATCTGGACAAAGTGGGACTCAGGCTGAAATGTTCGAAGTGCGTTTTCGTGGCACCAGAGGTTGAATTCCTTGGATGAAAGATTCCTGCAGACGGAATCAGGCCTACAGACGCGAAAACAGAGGCCATCAAAAATGCGCCCAGGCCCCAGGATGTGACGGAGCTGTGTTTGTTCCTGGGTCTTCTCAACTACTTCGGTAACTTCTTACCCAAATTGAGCACAGTATTAGAGCCTTTGCACAAGCTGCTCAGGAAAGGAGATGACTGGGTGTGGGGTCAACTTCAAGACAGAGCCTTTGAGAAGGCTAGAAATCTGTTGTGTTCCCACAAGTTACTGGTATTGTATGACCCATGCAAGCATCTAGTTTTGACCTGTGATGCGTCGTTCTATGGGGTCGGCTGCGTACACCAGCAAGCCAATGAGTCAGGCAAACTACAACCAGTTGCATACGCGTTTCGAAGCCTGTCCAAGGCAGAAAGCGCCTATGGCATGGCAGAGAAAGAGGCTTTAGCATGTGTTTATGGGGTTAAAAAAAATGCACCAGTACCTGTTTGGGCTTCGCTTTGAGCTGGAAACCGCTTATATCGTTGTTCTCGGAATATAAAGGTATCAATACCAATGCGTCCCACATCCCGAGGTGGGCACTGACATTATGTCATTCGCCATAAACCAGGCACTGACAACTGCGCTGATGCATTGAGCCGGTTACCGTTGCCCAAACCGGAGGTGTTAACCCCAATGCCCGCAGAGCTACTCATGGTCATGGATGCCTTTGAGAGTGAAGGGTCACCTGTCACTGCTCAACAAGTTAAGACCTGGACCAGTCAGGATCCAACCCAATCGGTTGTAAAACGTTCTGTTCTTAACGGGGACTGGTCGACCATCCCCAAGGAAATGGGTGATGAAACCAAACCATACTGCCATTGCAAAAATAAGCTTTCCATCTAGTCCGACTGTTTACTGTGGGGTAATTGTGTTGTAATGCCCCAAGAAAGGCAAGGCGAGATTTGTACGGGAGTTACATAGTACACATCCTGGTATTGTCATGATGAAGGCCATCGCCAGGTCCCATGTTTGGTGGCCTGACATTGACTCGGACTTAGAGACATGCGTGCATCAGTGCAGCACTTGCATGCAGTTAAGCAATGCCCCAAAGGAAGCTCCGATCATTCTGTGGTCATGACCATCCAAACCGTGGTCTAGAAGCCACATCGACTTTGCGGGCCCCTTCCTCGGTAACATTTTTTTGTGGTGGTGGATGCATACTCCAAATGGATAGAATGTGTGATCATGTCATCCAGCACTTCCGCTGCCACCATTGAGAACTGAGAGTCATATTTGCCACACATGGTCTGCCAGACATCGTTGTCAGCGACAACGGACCGTGTTTCACGAGCCTGGAGTTTCAAGAGTTCATGAAAAGCAACGCCATAAAAAATGTGAGATCAGCCCCGTTCAAACCCACATCCAATGGTCAAGCGGAGCGGGCAGTTCAAACCATCAAGCAGAGCCTGAAACGCATAACTCGCACCTGTCACGCATACTGCTCAGTTACAGGACAAGGCCACACACGCTTACCGGGGTCCCGCCTGCCAAACAATTGATGAAGAGAGGCCTCAAAACCAGGCTTTCTCGAGTCCATCCTGACCTTAACAATCCTGTCAAAACCCGACGTCAACGCCAGCAGTGGTATCACGACCGCGCAGCAGTGTCATGCGACATATCTGTAAATGACCCAATGTATGTACTTAACCATGGTCAAGGGCTCAAGTGGCTCCCGGGCAATGTTACGGATAAGAAGGGTACCCGGGTGTATATGGTTAAGCTCAAGAATGGGCAGATGTGCAGGAAACACAAATCAAGCTAAGACACACCAACGAACCGGAACAGTTGGAAGAAGACACTGAGAACTTAGACGACCAACCGACTCACATCCAGCCATCAGAAGAATCCACTATGGTCAACGCCCAGCCCCAAGTTGTGAGAGACTCGGAAAGCACTGGGGTTGTACTGAGACGGTCAACCCGGGAGCGAAGGGCTCCGGATTGTCTGAACTTGTAATATGGACTTGTGCCAAGAACTGCGGGGGGGAAATGATGTAATGTATGTACATAAGGTCTGCCCACCAACGACCGCCGGAGGTCCTAGGGTCACAGGTACACTCGTGCTGGGCCCGGTATATAACCTGAACTTCACCTTTGTATCTTCACTTCTGGAAGCCATTAAAGACTGACCAGGTTACACCTAGTCACTGGCTCACAGTACAGAGTTCATTGTATCATTTCATACACTACAAAGCCCTTGATCCTGGGTAATCAGCAGGGAATGGCTAGGATAGGCCCTCCCCTCAGATGTAAGAAGGGGAAGATAAACAAAAACAGAGGTGCAGGAATTTAGGTCCAGCAAAAGCTGCAAGGACAGTCAGAGGCGGAAAAGTCAATGAGAATACAAGAGAGAAGTTAAGCGTTATCTTGTTAAGTATCAAACCAGAAGGCCCAGCATGTGGGGAAGCATGGTATGTTCATTATTTTGTATTATATGGAATGATTAAATCAGCTGAGTCTGATTATAACTGTTACTCTGTATGTTCACTCACTATGAACTAAAACCGTTTAAAAATTTGTAAATGCTAACATCAACCATCTTACCAAGTGTTTTCTTGGTCTGCTTGCAAAGAGATGCTGCTAAACACAGAAGTATCCTGTTTAGTTCACAAGGCAATGCTGTTATTGCACCCCTGGATTATGCTCTTGTATATTTAAATATCGGGCAATATGGGCATACCCCTAAATGTAAAATACTCAAATCACTTACAGGTTTGACTAGCGCTCTTGTATCCGAGACACTATCTGTGAACTGTGAACCTGTAAATGTATCAAACTTGCTTTAGCACTGTGACTGGAAAGTTCACCCCACAGAATCTGAAACCGTTTCCATAAAGATTCTGGAAAACCTTAAAGAAGAAATGGAACTTAGTGCTGGAATAAGATTTTTTTCAGCTTAAAATCTGACTTTACTCCTATTGCTTTAGTCACGTTAAAATCCATAAATAACAATCTAAGATTTACTGCTGGTCTGGATCTAACTGTAGAAGGTTCAAATTATTAATCAAATAATGATTCATAAGTGTACAATTTGATTCATTAAGTAAGTCATGGGAGCTACGAAAGTTCACCACCAGATCAGGAACCACCAGATTTTATCCAGTCCCTTACTACTGATTCTTCTTTCAATTAGAAGGTGTGACTGATGTCTCAGTGCAAAATAATATACTAAAACTGTTGGGCTTGTACTTTCAAAACAACAAATTCAAGGCTACCAGTCAATAGTATAATATTGATAGCATTTATTATTAAAACAGTTCAATACAGGAACACCATGTGAGGAAGCATGTTTTGCTCCATTAGATTATACTTATTTTCTGACTCCTCTATTTTATTATATTCATTTGTTTTTTATACACTGAATTGCAATTGATATGCCACTGAAATATAGCCTTGGCCACATCCACAAGGTCGGGATGCTAACCTTGGGAGTATTAAAATTCCTTTAACTCTTTCTCAATATATAGCAGAATATCCAGATCCTGCACTAATGAATCTTTCAAATAACATATTGCTACCTCTGGACTGCAGGGTTAGTTACCCAATCCAACTGCATCACATGCTAAGACAAAAGAACAATGTCTATCTGTGGCCACAGCAATCCAGTGTGAACTCCTCGGAGACAAGAGCAGCATCAAGTGATAAGGAGACATCATGGCCTGGAATTTCCTGTCGCGTCATAATCAGGAAAGTTATGCCCATTCATACACCAATTTTGAAAATGTCAATTTACACTGAGATTTCCTGTGGAACTAATTAGACTACATTGGAGTGTAAAAACAAAAGCTTAATGAAGAAATGTCCTCTACTTCCATGATATACCTGATGGTTGCAATGTTGTCTCTATTCTTTAAAAATTGAAATTGGATTTTGAAGGTAATCAAGTCGTATAATATATTATTTTAGTAATCAATTAAAAAATTGTTAAAACAAGCAATGATTTGTAGACGGCTTGAGTTAATAACTACCCTGATGTATATCTGTTGAACACCAATTATTAATTTCAAATTTGGGGTTGTCTTTACTTTAACCCTTTGCATTCTTAAGCTCCTTGACAACTACACTCACTCCCCAATCCTCAACCTCCTTAAAAACCCTACCAGTGAAGGTGACCATGTCTGCTGCAAGAATGGCATCCTCAGAAGCTTTTGCATCCAAACTAAGTAGCCAAGCTTGGAATCAGAAAGGTTGTGACATTTAGGACCCGAGTGATTGTCAAGTCTAAAAAAAAGTCTACTACAATGCCAAAGGTAAAAGAATACTTCTTTCAGCGAACAAATCTTGTGTCTTGATTTTGGATAATAGTGTTTCTCAAATTTCTTCCATAAGAAAATGATCTTCATTTCTTATGCATTAGGTATTTGCTGTAATTTAAATTCAAACCCTGTCCCATGCACCTGCATTGTCTTTGCCAAATGAATTGAAGAGTCAAAAAACTTGCATTAATATTAGCTTTAGCATATTCAAAAACAAATTGCAGTTGGCAGTGTTAACCTGCTGATTGACCTATAATTTTCACGTTTACTGAGAATTCTAGTTTAATAATTTTGCATTTTCATTTAAATAAGGCACGCACATTTTTTTTTTAAATTGCGAAATCTTTCTACTTTCTCTTCTGAGTGGAATTTGGTGAGTTATACAACCCAATAAACTTGTGCACAATTGTATCGCTACCAAAGATTTGAAGTAACGAAGTTTACAAATAATTCAGAATCCAGGTTATCATTTGAGTTTTTCCAGAAATAGTTGCCATATAAACAGTTATATTTTATCTCATATTTATTGGAGTTCTTAGCATATACATTGCCGATGACTGTTACATTTGAAGTTGTTTCTTGAAATACAGTGAAGACTGATAGCCCTAAACCAGTTTAACACAGCAATACATAAAAATCGGTATGAATATTTCTTCAGTAATTATGAAGCTGAATTGTATCAAAGTCAAATGTATATAAGAACATAAGAACAAGGAGCAGGAGTAGGCCATTTGGCCCCCTCAAGCCTGCTCCGCCATTGAGTAAGCTCATGGCTGATCTGATCCTGGCTTCAACTCCACTTCCCTGTCTGCTCCCCATAACCCTTGCCTCCAATATATTCAATGACCCAGCCTCCACAGCTCTCTGGGGTAAAGAATTCCAAAAATTCATGATCCTCTGAGAGAAGAAATTCCTCCTCATTTCCATTTTAAATGGGTGACCCTTTATTCTGAAACTATGCCCCCTAGTTCTAGATTCCCCCATTAGTGGAAACATCCTCTCTGCATTTACCGGGTCATGCCCCCTCAGAATCTTACATGTTTCAATAAGATCACCTCTCATTCTTCTAAACTTCAATGAGTATGGGTCCAACCTGCTCAATCTTTCTTCATACGACAACCCCTTCATCTCAGGAATCAACCTCGTGAACCTTCTCTGAACTGCCTCCAATGCAAGTATATCCCTTCTTCAATAAGGAGACCAAAACTGTATGCAGTACTCCAGGTGTGGTCTCACCAATGCTCTGTACAGTTGTAGCAGGACTTCACTACTTTTATACTCCATCCTACTTGCAATAAAGGCCAACATTCCATTTGCCTTTCGAATTACATAAGAACATATGAACACAAGAACATAAGAATTAGGAACAGGAGTAGGCCATCTAGCCCCTCGAGCCTGCTCCGCCACTCAACAAGATCATTGCTGATCTGGCCGTGGACTCAGCTCCACTTACCCGCCCGCTCCCTATAACCCTTAATTCCCTTATTGGTTAAAAATCTATCTATCTGTGATTTGAATACATTCAATGAGCTAGCCTCAACTGCTTCCCTGGGCAGAGAATTCCACAGATTCACAACCCTCTGGGAGAAGAAATTCCTTCTCAGCTCGGTTTTAAATTGGCTCCCCCGTATTTTGAGGCTGTGCCCCCTGGATCTAGTCTCCCCGACCAGTGGAAACAACCTCTCTGCCTCTATCTTGTCTATCCCTTTCATTATTTTAAATGTTTCTATAAGATCACCCCTCATCCTTCTGAACTCCAACGAGTAAAGACCCAGTCTACTCAATCTATCATCATAAGGTAACCCCCTCATCTCCGGAATCAGCCGAGTGAATCGTCTCTGTACCCACTCCAAGGCTAGTATATCCTTCCTTAAGTAAGGTGACCAAAACTGCACGCAGTACTCCAGGTGCGGCCTCACCAATACCCTGTACAGTTGCAGCAGGACCTCCCTGCTTTTGTACTCCATCCCTCTCGCAATGAAGGCCAACATTTCATTCGACTTCCTGATTACCTGCTGCACCTGCAAACTAACTTTTTGGGATTCATGCACAAGGACCCCCGGTCCCTCTGCACCACAGCATGTTGTAATTTCTCCCCATTCAAATAATATTCCCTTTTACTGATTTTTTTTCCAAGGTGGATGACCTCACATTTTCCAACATTGTATTCCATCTGCCAAACTTTAGCCCATTCGCTTAACCTATCTAAATCCCTTTGCAGCCTCTCTGTGTCCTCTACACAACCCGCTTTCCCACTAATCTTTGTGTCATCTGCAAATTTTATTACACTACACTCTGTCCCCTCTTCCAGATCATCTATGTATATTGTAAACAGTTGTGGTCCCAGCACTGATCCCTGTGGCACACCACTAACCACTGATTTCCAACCCGAAAAGGACCCATTTATCCAGACTCTCTGCTTTCTGTTAGCCAGCCAATACTCGATCCATGCTAATACATTTCCTCTGACTCCGCGTACCTTTATTTTCTGCAGTAACCTTTTGTGTGGCACCTTATCGAATGCCTTTTGGAAATCTAAATACACCACATCCATCGGTACACCTCTATCCACCATGCTCATTATATCCTCAAAGAATTCCAGTAAATTAGTGAAACATGATTTCCCCTTCATGAATCCATGTTGCGTCTGCTTGATTGCACTATTCCTATCTAGATGTCCCGCTATTTCTTCCTTAATGATAGCTTCAAGCATTTTCCTCACTACAGATGTTAAACTAACCGGCCTATATTACATGCCTTTTGTCTGCCCCCTTTTTTAAACAGAAGCGTTACATTAGCTGCTTTCCAATCCGCTGGTACATCCTCAGAGTCCAGAGAATTTTGGTAGATTATAACGAATGCATCTGCTATAACTTCCACCATCTCTTTTAATACCCTGGGATGCATTTCATCAGGACCAGGGGACTTGTCTACCTTGAGTCCCATTAGCCTGTCCAGCACTACCTCCCTAGTGATAGTGATTGTCTCAAGGTCCTCGCTTCCCACATTCCCATGACCAGCAATTTTTGGCATGGTTTGTGTGTCTTCCACTGTGAAGACCGAAGCAAAATAATTGTTTAAGGTCTCAGCCATTTCCACATTTCCCATTGTTAAATCCCCCTTCTCATCTTCTAAGGGACCAACATTTACTTTATTCACTCTTTACCGTTTTATATATTGGTAAAAGCTTTTACTATCTGTTTTTATGTTTTGCGCAAGTTTACTTTCGTAATCTATCTTTCCTTTCTTTATTGCTTTCTTAGTCATTCTTTGCTGTCGTTTAAAATTTTCCCAATCTTCTAGTTTCCCACTAACCTTGGCCACCTTATACGCATTGGTTTTTAATTTGATACTCTCCTTTATTTCCTTGGTTATCCACGGCTGGTTATCCTTTCTCTTACCGCCCTTCTTTTTCACTGGAATATATTTTTGTTGAGCACTATGAAAGAGCTCCTTAAAAGTCCTCCACTGATCCTCAATTGTGCCACCGTTTAGTCTGTGTTCCCAGTCTCTGCCCTCATCCCACTGTAGTCCCCTTTTTTTAAGCATAGTACGCTCGTTTGAGACACTACTTTCTATATTACAAATTCAACCATACTGTGATCACTCATTCCGAGAGGATCTTTTACTAGGAGATCGATTATTATTCCTGTCTCATTATACAGGACCAGATCTAAGATAGCTTGCTCCCTTGTAGGTTCTGTAACATACTGTTCTAAGAAACAATCCCGTATGCATTCTATGAATTCCTCCTCCAGGCTACCCCGTGCGATTTGATTTGACCAATCGATATGTAGGTTAAAATCACCCATGATTACTGCCGTTCCTTTTTCACATGCCTCCATTATTCCCTTGATTATTGTCTGCCCCACCGTGAAGTTATTATTTGGGGGCCTATAAACTACGCCCACCAGTGACTTTTTCCCCTTACTATCTCTAATCTCCACCCACAATGATTCAACATTTTGTTGAACAACAGAGCCAATATCATCTCTCACAACTGTCTTGATATCATCCTTTATTAACAGAGCTACCCACCTCCTTTCCCTTCTTGTCTATCCTTCCGAATTGTCAGATACCCCTGTATGTTTAATTCCCAGTCTTGGCCACCCTGCAACCACGTTTCTGTAATGGCCATGAAATCATACCCATTTGTAATGATTTTTGCCGTCAACTCATTTATTTTATTTCGAATGCTGTGTGCGTTTAGTTAGAGTGTTTTCATACTAGTTTTTAAACCATGATTTTTAGTTTTGACCCCTCCTGCAGCCCCTTTATATTCATACATATTGTCCCTCCTATCACCTTGTGGTTTACACTTAACCCAGTGCTACTCTGCTCTGTTGCCTCCTGCCTTTTGCATTCTTTCTTGGGGTCCTGTTCAACTGCGATCGCACCCACTCGATCTAGCTCAGGGCCCTCTCCTGGGTTCCGAATACTCCTCGCCTTGAGGCACCAAGCTTTCAGGCTTGCCTTTTTATTACACTTTGACCCTTTAGAATTTTGCTGTACAGTGGCCCTTTTTGTTTTTTGCCTTGGGTTTCTCTGCCCTCCACTTTTACTCATTTCCGTTCTGTCTTTTGCTTCTGTCTCCATTTTGTTTCCTTATGTCTCCCTGCATTGGTTCCCATCCCCCTGCCATATTAGTTTAAATCCTCCCGAACAGCACTAGCAAAGACTCCCCCTAGGACATTGGTTCCGGTCCTGCCTCGGTGCAGACCGTCCGGTTTGTACTGGTCCCACCTCCCCCAGAACCGGTTCCAATGCCCCAGGAATTTGAATCTCTCCCTGCTGCACCACTGCTCAAGCCACGTATTCATCTGTGCTATCCTGCGATTCCTACTCTGACTAGCACGTGGCACTGGTAGCAATCCCGAGATTACTACTTTTGAGGTCTTACGTTTTAATTTAGCCCCTAGCTCCTTAAATTCGTCTCGTAGGACCTCATCCCTTTTTTTACCTATATCGTTGGTACCAATGTGCACCACGACAACTGGCTGTTCACCCTCCCTTTTCAGAATGTCCTGCACCCGCTCCGAGACATCCTTGACCCTTGCACCAGGGAGGCAACATACCATCCTGGAGTCTCAGATGCGGCCGCAGAAATGCCTATCTATTCCCCTTACAATTGAATCCCCTGTCACTATTGCTCTCCCACTCTTTTTCCTGCCCTCCTGTGCAACAGAGCCAGTCACGGTGCCATGAACTTGGCTGCTGCTGCCCTCCCCTGATGAGTCATCCCCTTCAACAGTACTCAAAGAGGTGTATCTGTTTTGCAGGGGGATGACCGCAGGGGACCCCTGCACTACCTTCCTTGCACTGCTCTTCCTGCTGGTCTTCCATTCCCTATCTGGCTGTGGACCCTTCACCTGCGGTAAGACCAACTCACTACACGTGCTACTCACGTCATTCTCAGCATCGTGGATGCTCCAGAGTGAATCCATCTCAGCTTTAATTCCGCAACGCGGTCCGTCAGGAGCTGGAGGCGGATACACTTCCCGCACACGTAGTCGTCAGGGACACCTGAAGTGTCCCTCAGTTCCCACATGGTACAGGAGGAGCATATCACGTGACCGAGCTCTCCTGCCATGACTTAACCCTTAGATATACTTAATTTGGCGACAACACTGTTACAGGTTACTTACTGATATAAAAAATATAAAGAAAAGCTACTCACCAATCACCAGCCAATCACTTACCCCTTTGGCTGTGACGTCACCTTTTGATTTCTTTCTACTTCTTTTTTGCTTTTTCTCCCGGCTGGAGCTGTACGAGCACACCTCTCCGACTCACCACGCTGGCCTCTTGTCGGCCTCCCGACTCTGCTCCCGCCTCTCGCCGACTGCTGTACTTGCATGCTAACTTTTTGTGTTTTATGTACAAGGACACCCAGATCCTTCTGTACTGCAAATCATTTGCTTTTTTATTTTTCCTACCAAAGTGAATAACATCATGTTTTCCCACATTATACTCCATCTGCCAATTTTTTGCCCATTCACTTAGCCTATCTATATCCTTTTGCAGATTCCTCCTCACAACTTGCTTTCCCACCTGTCTTTGTATTATCAGCAAATTTGGCTACATTACACTCAGTTCTTTTATCCAAGTCATTAATATGGATTGTAAATCATTGAGTCCCCACATTGATCCCTGTGGCACCCCACTAATTACAGTTTGCCAACCAGAAATGACCCATTTATCCTAACACTCTGTTTTCTGTTAGTTAGCTAATCCTCTATCCATGCTAATATATTACCCCCAAACCCATGAGCTCTTATCTTGTACAGTAACCTTTTATGTGACACCTTATCGAATGCCTTCTGGAAATCGAATTACACAACATCTACTGGTTCCCCTGTATCCACCCTGCTCCTTACATCCTCAAAGAACTCCAGCAAATTTGTCAAACAGGATTTCCCTTTCATAAAATCATTCTGACTCTGCTTGACTGTATTATGATTTTCTTAATGTCCTGCTACTACTTCCTTAATAATGGACTCCAGCATTTTCCCAATGACAGATGTTAGGCTAACTGATCTATAGTTTCCTGCTTTCTGTCTCCCTCCTTTCTTAAATAAGGGCGTTACATTTAAAGTTTTCCAATCTGCTGGGACCTCTCTAGAATCCAGGGAATTTTGGTAGATTACAACCAATGCATCCACTATCTCTGCAGCCACTTCCTTTAAGACCCTAGGATGCAGGCCATCAGGTCCAGGGAACTTGTCCACCTTTAGTACCATTAGTTTCCCTAGTACATTTTCTCGAGTGATAGTGATTTTTTTAATTCCCCCCTTGATTATAAATTATAGTGATTTCTATTGACTTATGAGGAAAGGTTGAGTCGGTTGGCCTCTACTCATTGGAATTCAGAAGAATACAAGGTGATCTTATAAAACATATAAGATTATGAGGGGGTTTGACAAGGTGGATGCAGAAAGGATGTTTCCACTGATAGACTAGAACTAGAGGGCATAATCTTAGAATAAGGGGCCGTCCATTTAAAACTGAAATGAGGAGGAATTTCTTCTCTCAGAGGGTTGTAAATCTGTAGAATTCATTGCCTCAGACAGCTGTGGAAGCTGGATCAATGAATAAATTTAAGACAGAGATAGACAGTTTATTAACTAATAAGGGAATAAGGGGTTATGGGGAGCAGACAGGGAAGTGGACCTGAGTCCATGATCGGATCAGCCTTGAGCAGACTCGAGGGGCCGTATGGCTTACTCCTGCTCCTATTTCTTAAGTTCTATCGTGTCATCTTTACCGA
Organism: Pristiophorus japonicus; assembly: GCF_044704955.1. Classification (NCBI taxonomy): domain Eukaryota; kingdom Metazoa; phylum Chordata; class Chondrichthyes; family Pristiophoridae; genus Pristiophorus; species Pristiophorus japonicus. The sequence goes on from NC_091989.1 coordinate 126,272,429, forward strand.
TCACAGCCATAACTTTTAATCTTCAAATGTGCTCCTTACTGTGTATGGCCAAGTATTATCCACCTAGTCTGAGCCCAGATCTACTGAAGGTGAATTCTAATTGTCAATTCACTCAGTGAGATAGTCCGATGCTGTCACATTCTGTTTTGCAGTAATTGTGTGGCAACCATCTCAACTAACTCAATGCAGGCTTTTATTTCTTTGATGTTGTTTTGTTTTGAATTGTCAAATACATCTTTTATTAAACATCTTTTATTAAACCGGCTAAGGAACGCCTCGATTTTAAAATTCTTATCCTTATTTTCGAATCCCTTCATGGCCTCGCCCCTCCCTATCTCTATAATCTCCTCCAGCCCCACTACCCCCCGAGATGTCTGCGCTCCTCTAATTCTGCCCTCCTGAACATCCCTGATTATAATCGCTCACCCATTGGTGGCCGCGCCTTCTGTTGCCTAGACCCCCAAGCTCTGGAATTCCCTGCCTAAACCTCTCTGCCTCTCTACCTCTCTTTTTAAGATGCTCCTTAAAACATACCTCTTTGACCAAGCTTTTGGTCACCTGCACTAATTTCTACTTATGTGGCTCAGTGTCAAATATTTATTGCATAATACATCTGTGAAGTGCCTTGGGACGTTTCACTATGTTAAAGGCGCTATATAAATAAATTGTTGATGTTGTAAATTTGATAATTTGTGGACTGGAATTGCTTTTACCAATCTCGAGCGGAAATTCAAAAGTAGCCCTTTTCTGGGTGCAAATTTATACCTATTTTGAATCTGCAGATATGCAGGAAATTTGTGTTGTACCCTTTTTCCTATGTGAGCGGGACAATGATAATGAGCAGTGGAGTATCTTGGCAAAGGTCTCATTGACCCAGCGCAAAACATCAAGGAAATTCAGCAGGAGCTAAGTCACTTGCACCCAAATGTCCTTGATCTAATGCGCCAGAAATCGATATTACGTTGGGATTAGTGATCTTTGGCGGGCACAAATTAACAGGAAATTCCAGGCACATGTACAGTAGAATAATATCAAAACTCACATCCGAAGTGATTAATCAATCCCATCTTTCTTTAGCCCGTTAAGAGGTCTGAATAATTATTACAAAGGGAAAGGATGTATGAGTTCTATCTAGCACTGGATCAGATATTGCATTCATATCCCTCTTCTCTTAATGTGTACATGTGCACACACACCAAGGAATGTCACCTAACATAGAGGCAAAACATTTTATTGTATAAAATTATACCAAAATTGGACATGATGCATATAGTTACATTAAATGTGTTCATTTTTGGTTGCACACATATGTGCAATCAAAAGCGCTATGCATTTCCCTAGGTATCAATTTGACAGAGCATTTAGTACATACTGAAGGCTAAGTCAAGTATAGCATCAGGGCCAGGGCCCCCAGGCCTTGCTTGATATCCTGTTCATCCATCATCTGTTGTCAAATGATTTTTCTGGCATAGAATTACAATACATTTTACTTTCACAGACCATAAATACAGTCATGAAGGAAAAGGATCATGTTTTACCTATTGTTGGCATGAAACATTAGTTATTTAGAACTGGAACATTGCTCCATGAAAAACAAACCTTCCCTCGGCGTGATCTGGAAATAAGCTTTACAATTCATATATAACAATGAAAAGGCAATCAAAAACACCAACATGTAAATGTTAGAGCAAAAAATGAGTTTTTTTTGGTTAAAGATACAGAAATAATTGTATAAAATTTATCAAATATTAACATAGATAGTGAGGTTATTAAGAGAAAACTATGTAATCTGTGTGTGCATCACAGAGGCCTTTGTTCACAATGGCATGAAGTACCAATCTTTGAAGTAACCAAAAAGTACAAATCCTCCATTAAGTACAAGAATCACAAAGTCACAAAGTATCAAAAAGGGCAGGTAAATGTTTAATTGAAAATGAAAAGTGACTGGATCAAAAAGAAAAGAACCTTCATGAACATCTCTTGCCTACAAAAAGGAAAGAAGAAAATGTGTTCTGAATCAAAGTTTAATAGATGACATTGCTGATCAGTTCCTCGCATGCCTCACCACTGACATCCAACCCCACTTCCTTTTACGTCTGACCCTGAAAAAAAGCTCTCCCCCGTCAATTACAACTGCATTTTCAAACTCCCAGCTGCCTCGTGTTTGACCCTCCATTCGCCATGTTACATCAGCAGCTGTCAATTTGCCCAATTACTCCCTCACTTTGACACCTTTGATGCCCCTGTCCCAGTAAAATCCATACTCTCTCTCACCCTGGCTACTCCCCCTGGTATGGCCTCCATTTTTCACTCCTTCAAGACCAAGGGGCACAGATTTGAATGTATCTGGGGCACAATTGGTTTAACCATCCATCGCCTGATCTGGCTGGATCACAGCTTGGTCTTGCTCTCCTTTGTCAAATGTCTCACTACTCCAGGGTCATCCTGAAATGCAAAGATAACCCCCGGCTTCTTTTCTCCACTGCCAACCATCTCCCCTGCCCCCTCCGTCTTCACCTCCAACAAGTGCAAGGAGGTCATGGACTTTTTTGTCATTAAGATTGAGACTATCTGTTCAGCTGCCTCTAACTCTACCTCAATCTCAATCTCACTCCCCCCCACCCTTCCTCTTCTCACCAAGCTAAACTTCCCCCCATGTTCCATGTAGCCTAGGCCTGAACCCATGTATTTCTCTAGCTTCTCTCTTGTTGCGTAGGCAATAACTCAATAGGCTTAGTACCGTGAACTCAATCAGGTGCGACCTGACTCTACTTTATTAGCTCTCAAAGTGAGCAAAGAATTCCTCATAGTTCTTTTCCATTGGACATGCAGGTGAGAGCAGATTCTTTATGAAGCCATAGATTTTTGGACTACAAACCATGAGGAAAACCGCCCTGCGCCTAACTGCGTTTGCGTCTTCATCTTGTTGGCCACAAAGTATTGGTCGAGGCGATGTGTAAAATCCTCCAAGTCTTCTTTCTCCACGAATCGCTCCAGGATTCCAATGGTGCACATTTGTTTTTGTGTGTGAAAGTTCATATTGTGCCTCGTCGCCAAATGTTGCGTATGCAATAACTTAATAGGCTTAGTACCGTGAACTCAATCAGGTATGACCTGACTCTACTTTATTAGCTCTCAAAGTGAGGATTAAACATGAAGGCTTTCTTTAGATATAAGGGCTGCCCGTGTGTGTCTGTGGCCCAATGGCCTCCAACAGTTGCTCCCCCTGGTGGCAGGTAAACCCAGGCATACATACATTACATCTCCTATCACCCCCGTGACCTGATTGAGCTAATATTCTCCAACTCTTGCTCTCTCGGCCCCACTCCCACTAAACTACTGACCATCCAACTTCCTTTCCTGGTCCCTATGCCATCTGACATTGTAAATGTTTCCCTCTCCTCAGGTATGCCGCCCCCCCTTCCTTTCAAAATCACCATCATCACCCACTTTTCTAAAAAAAAACACCCTCAATCCCTCTGTCCTTGCAAGCTACCACCCAATTTCCAACTTCTCTTTCCTTTCCAAAATCCTTGACAGTGTTGTCATCTTCTAAACCCATGCCCATCTTTTCTGCAATGTTTGAATCTCTCCAATCAGGTTTCCTCCCCGCCACAGCACTGAAATGGCTCTAATCTTAGATACAAATGACATTCTCTGTGATTGTGACCATGGTGCACTATCTCTTTTTGTTCTTCTTGATCTCTCTGCAGCCTGACATGATCAACCTCACCATCCTCCTCCAATGCTCCACCTCCGTTGTATGGTTGAGTGAGACTGCTTTTGTTTGGTTCAACTCTTAGTTGTCCAATTGTAGCCAGAGCATTTCCAGCAATGACTTCTCTTCCCTCTGGAGTCCCTCAAGGATCTATCTTTGGCTCCTTTCTCTTTCCAATCTATATGCTGCCCCTCAGTGACATTATCCAAAGACCTGGCATCAGGTTGCACATGTAACTGTCTCTAATTCTCCACCACCTCTCTCGACCCTTCCAGTGCCTTTATGTTGTCAGCATGTTTTTCCAACATTCAGTCCTAGATGAGCTGCAATTTCCTTCAGTTAAACACTGGGATGACCGAAGACACTGTTTTCGGCATGCCCCACAAATTTCATTCCCTCGTCACTGATTCCACCATCTTCCAGACCACTGTCCCATATTGAAGCTGACTGTTCACAACCTCGGCATCCTATATACGTCCTAGTTAAGTTTCTGGCCCCATATCTTATCCATCACAAAGACTGTCTGCATCCACCTCCATAACAGCGTCTGTCTTGACCCCTGCCTCAGTCCATCTGTTGCTGAAACCCTCATCCATGCCTTCATTGTGTCCAGACTTAACTATTCCTGGCTGACAATCAGCCCCCGCACCCCGCCCCCCGCACCACCACCCTCACCCTAATCTCACCCGATCCTCCACCCTCTATAAACTTCAGCTCATCCTCCACCCTGCTGCCTATAGGCCCAAATTTGTCCCTCTGATCTTTTCGGCGCACTTGCCTGAGGTGCGCCGACTTTCTGCTCCAAAATCGACGCCGAAAATGTAGCTCCATATTATCCCCGCTCCGTGGACCGTCCTCGGGCTTGGCGTGGCATGGCAAAAGCAGTGGGGGGCGCGGAGCTAGGGCCATGCTGCTGAAAGAGAGCCAGCAGGGGTGTGGGGCTTGCTCGTCCAGGTTCTAATCTGTCGGGCTGTGACGGGTGATTGTTCACTCTCAAATGCTTCCATAACATGACTAAATCTGCGGGCTGCACCATTTCCAACCCCGTGGTGGGCAATGGCAGCCTATTGAGAGCATCGGCACAGATTCCTGTGCCTGGCCTGTGGCGGATGGCATAGTTGCATGCAGACAACGTGAGCGCCCATCTCTGGATGCGGGCCGATGCATTAGTATTTATCCCTTTACTCTCGGAAAACAGGGATATCAGTGGCTTATGGTCAGTTTCCAATTCAAATTTTAGCTCAAACAGATATTGATGCATTTTCTTTACCCCATAGACACACCTAACGCTTCTTTTTCAATCATGCTGTAGGCTCTCTCAGCCTTAGACAGAATTCTGGATGCATAAGCAACTGGTTGCAATTTCCCAAAATCATTAGCTTGTTGCAATACACACCCGATGCCATACAACGACGCATCACATGCTAGTACCAAACGCTTACATGGATCATACAACACAAGCAATTTGTCTGAGCATAACAATTTTCGAGCTTTTACAAAGGCATTTTCTTGGCTTTTGCCCCAAACCCATTCATCCCCTTTACACAGTAAGGCGTGCAGTGGTTCTAACAGTGTGCTGAGACCTGGTAAGAAGTTACCAAAATAGTTCAGGCGTCCTAGAAACGACCGCAGCTCCATCATGTTCTGTGGCCTCGGTGCATTCTCGATTGCCTCCGTCTTTGAATCGCTGGGCCTGATGCCGTCCACCGCGATTCTTCTCCCCAGGAACTCCACTTCAGGTGCCAGGAAAACGCACTTCGAGCGTTTTAACCTGAGCCCCATGCATTTGATTCAACGAAGAACCTCTTCCACGTTCTGCAGGTGCTCACTTATGTCCCGATCTGTAACCAAGATGTCGTCCTGGAAGACCACCATGCGCGGGACCGACTTCAGTAAGCTTTCCATGTTTCTCTGGAATATCGCCGCTGCTGATCGAATTTCGAAATCTGTTATAAATGAAGAGACCTTTGTGCGTGTTAATGCAGGTGAGGGCCTTCGATGATTCCTCCAGCTGCTGCATCATGTAGGCCGAGGTCAAGTCCAGCTTAATGAACGTCTTTCCTCCCGCCAGCGTAGCAAGAAGGTCTTTGATAGTGGGTATTGGTCCTGCAGGGAGAAACGATTGATAGTTACTTTGTAATCACCACAGATTCTGACGGTGCCGTCTCCCTTGAGGACAGGAATGATCAGACTGGCCCACTCGTTGAATTCAATCGGTGAAATTATGCCCTCTCTTTCCAGTTCGATCCCTACCCTTTCTCTCATCATGTACGGTACTGCTCTTGCCTTGTGATGGATGGGTCGCGCCCCGGAATTAGGTGGATCTGCACTTTTGCTCCTTGGAACTTCCCGATGACTGGTTCGAACAGCGAAGGGAACTTGTTTAAGACCTGGGCACATGAAGTGTCATCAGCGAACGGAGTGCTCGGACGTCATCCCAGTTCCAGCATATCTTTCCCATCCAGCTCCTGCCGAGCAGCGTAGGACCAGCACCCGGTACCACCCAGAGTGGTAGCTTGTGCACCGCTCCATCGTAGGAGACTTTTACAGTAGCACTGCCGATTACGGGAATCAGTTCCTTTGTGTAAGTTCTCAGTTTTGTGCGAATTGGAGTCAAGACTGGCCTTGAGGCCTTGCTGCACCACAATTTTTCGAAAGTCTTTTTGCTCATAATGGACTGGCTCATGCCCGTGTCCAGCTCCATTGACATTGGGAGTCCATTTAGTTCAACCTTCAGCATTATCGGGGGACACTTTGTGGTGAATGTGTGCACGCCATATACCTCTGCCTCCTCGGTCTGAGGCTCTGGTTTGTCGTGATCCACCATGGATCTGTCCTCCTCTGCAACAGGGTGGTTTGCAGGATTAATAGGATTTGCAGCTCGCCTGCACCTACGTTGGAGGTGTCCCATTGTTCCACAGCCCTTGCAAACATACCCTTTGAAGCGGCATGAATGGAAACGATGATCACCCCCGCAGCACCAGCAAGGTGTTAATGGCCTTGCATTCATCACCCTTGATGGTGGACTTTGCGGATGTGCAGCTGCAGGCATGTGGGGCCTGTCTTGTACGTTGTGATTTGAAAACAACATCACTTTGTTCACAGTACTTGTAGCAGCACTTGTGTGCTGAGAGATTTGCTTAGTATTGTCACTGGTGGCAATGAACGCCTGGGCTATCGCTATGGCCTTACTCAAGGTTGGGGTCTCTACAGTCAACAGTTTGCGAAGTATCATTTCATGGCCAATGCCAAGTACGAAAAAGTCTCGGAGCATGTGCTCCAAATGTCCTTCAAATTCGCAATGTCCTGCAAGGCGTCTTAGCTCGGTGACATAACTCACCACTTCCTGGCCTTCAGACATTTTGTAGGTGTAGAACCGGTACCTCGCCATCAGAACGTTTTCCTTCGGGTTCAGATGCTCCTGGACCAGTGTGTACAAATCATCGTATGATTTCTCTGTGGGTTTCGCTGGACCAAGCAGGTTTTTTATGAGCCTTTACGTTGGTGCCCCACAGATGGTGAGGAGAATCGCCCTTTGTTTAGCAGCGTTCGCTTCTCCTTCCAGCTCATTGACCACGAAGCATTGGTCGCGTCGTTCCACGAAGGTTTCCCAATCATCTCCCTCCGAGAATTTCTCCAGGATGCCCACCATTCTCTGCATCGTTGGGTTCGTCATTTGCATCTCATCGCCAGTTGTTATGTGTGAATAAAGAGTCTGACTGGATACTGTGAGCTCAAAGTAAAGTGGACCTTAGTCTTTTATTACAGGTCTCCAGAGTCTCTCCAGCCTGTGAGGCCTCCTTAAATACCTGTGCTCCCAAGGGATTATGGGATCCCTTGGGACTCCAGCGGATGAGCTCTCTGGTGGCTGTACAAAATATATACAAGTTTACATATATAACAGCCGTGACCTGGTGAATGGAGATTTGTATTGCACGTTGAGAGATAGTGCACACATCTCCAGTTGTAGCTTGAAACGATCCCGAGGCATAGAAGGAAAGTGCAGCTGCAACCTGTTATGTATGTAAACCTATAATTACCATGTCTTACCACCAGAGGGTTCATCCCCTGGAGGCTCAAGGGATCCCACAATCCCTTGGGAGCACCTGTATATAAGGAGCCCTCACAGGCTGGAGAGACACTCTGAGATCTGTAATAAAGGATACGGTCACACTTACTTTGAGCTTGCAGCCTCTAGTCTGACTCTTTTTTTTCAAGATACAACTGGCGCCAAGATACAGATAACAAACCCCAATGCAACAATGCAGAGAACTGTGGGCATCCTGGAGAAATGTTCAGAGGGAGATGATTGGGAAACCTTCCTGGAGCAACTTGACCAATACTTCGTGGCCAACGAGCTGGAAGGAGAAACGAACGCTGCCAAACGAAGGGCGATCCTCTTCACCGTTTGCAGGGTATCAATGTATGGCCTCATGAAAAAGCTACTCACACCAGTGAAACCACAGATAAGTCATACGATGAGTTGTGCACACTGGCCCGGGAGCATGTAAACCCGAAGGAAAACGTTCTGATGGCGAGGTATCAGTTCTACACGTACAAGAGGTCTGACGACCAGGAAGTGGTGAGCTAAGTCGCCGAGCTAAGGTGCCTTGCAGGACATTGTGAATTTGAAGGACACTTGGAGCACATGCTCAGGGACTACTTTGTACTTGGCATTGGCCATGAAGTAATACTTCGCAAACTTTTGACTGTAGAGACCCCAACCTTGAGTAAAGCCATAGCGATAGCCCAGGCGTTTATCTCCACCACTGACAATACCAAACAAATTTCCCAGCACACTAGTGCTGCTGCAAGTACTGTGAACAAAGTAACGTTGTTTTCGAATCGAAATGTACATGGCAGGACTTACACGCCTGTAGCTGCAAGTCCGCAGATGACTCAGAGTCCACCATCAAGGGTGGTGAATACAAGGCAATTAACACCTTGTTGGCTCTGTAGGGGTAATCATCAATTCCATTCATGCCACTTCAAAGGACACATTTGCAAGGGCTGTGGAACAATGGGACACCTCCAACGTATGTCCAGGTGAGCTGCAAACCCTGCTAATCCTGCAAACCACCATGTTGCAGAGGAGGACAGATCCATGGTGGATCATGAACCAGAGCCTCAGACTGAGGAGGCAGAGATATATGGGGTGCATACATTTAACACAAAGTGTCCCCCGATAATGCTGAAGGTTGAATTAAATGGACTCCTGGTGTCCATGGAGCTGGACACGGGCACAAGCCAGCCCATAATGAGTAAAAAGACTTTCGATAAGTTGTGGTGCAACAAGGCTTCAAGGCCAGTCCTGACTCCCATTTGTACCAAACTTAGAATGTACATAAAGGAACTGATTCTCATAATTGGCAGTGCTACCGTAAAGGTCTCCTACGATGGAGCGGTGCATGATTTACCTCTCTGGGTGATAGCGGGCGATGGCCCCATACTATTCGGCAGGAGCTGGCTGGGAAAGACATGCTGGAACTGGGACGACGTCCAAGCACTTTCGTCCATCGACGACACCTCATGTGCTCGGTCCTAAGCAAGTTTCCCTCACTGTTCGAGCCAGGCATCGGGAAGTTCCAAGGAGCAAAAGTGCAGATCCATTTGATTCCGGGGGCATGACCCATCCATCACAAGGCAAGAGCGGTACCTTACATAATGTGAGAGAGGGTGGAGATCGAGCTGTACAGGCTGCAACGAGAGGGCATCATTTCGACGATCGAATTCAATGAGTGGGCCAGTCCGATTGTTCCAGTCCTCAAGGGAGAAGGCACCATCGGAATTTGTGGTGATTACAAAGTAACTATCAATCATTTCTCGCTGCAGGATCAATACCCACTACCAAAGACAGACAACCTATTTGCGACACTGGCGGGAGGGAAAACGTTCACGAAGCTGGACTTGACCTCAGCCTACATGACGCAGGAACTGGAGGAATCTTCGAAAGGCCTCACCTGCATCAACACACACAAAGGTCTTTTTGTTTACAACAGATGCCCGTTTGGGATTCGATCAGCAATATTCCAGAGGAACATGGAAAGCTTGCTGAAGTTGGTCCCGCACACCGTGGTCTTCCAGGACGACATCTTGGTTGCAGATTGGGATACCGTCGAGCACCTGCGGAACCTGGAGGAGGTTCTTAGTCAACTTAATCATGTGGGGCTCGGGCTAAAATGCTCGAAGTGCGTGTTCCTGGCGCCTGAAGTGGAGTTCCTGGGGAGAAGAATCGTGGCGGACGGCATCAGGCCCACCGATTCGAAGACGGAGGAAATCAAGAACACACCGAGGCCACAGAACGTGACGGAGCTGCGGTCGTTTCCAGGACTCCTGAACTATTTTGGTAACGTCTTACCAGGTCTTAGCACATTGTTCGAACCTCTGTACTCTTTACTGCGCAACGGAGATGAATGGGTCTAGGGTAAAAGCCAAGAAAATCCCTTTGAGGAAGCTGTAATGTTCAAACAAATTGCTTGTGTTGTACGATCCATGTGATGCGTCATCGTATGGGGTCGGGTGTGTATTGCAACAAGCTAATGAATTTGGGAAATTGCAACCAGTTGATTATGCATCCAGAAGTCTGTCTAAGGCCAAGAGGGCCTACAGTATGATCGAAAAAGAAGTGTTAGCGTGTGTTTATGGGGTAAAGAAAATGCATCAATATCTGTTTGGGCTCAAATTTGAATTGGAAACCGACCATTAGCTGCTTCTCTCCCTCTTTTCTGAAAATAAGGGGATAAATACAAATGCATCGGCCCGCATCCAGAGATGGGCGCTCACATTGTCCACATACAACTATGCCATCCGCCACAGGCAGGCACAGAAAACTGTGCCGATGCTCTCAGTTGGCTACCATTGCCCACCACCGGGGTGGAGATGGCACAGCCTGCAGATTTAGTTATGGTAATGGAAGCATTCAAGAGTGAGCAATCACCTGTTACTGCCCAACAGATTAAAACCTGGATGAGCCAGGACCCCTTACTGTCCTTAGTAAAAAAAACTGTATGCTCCATGGGAGTTGGTCTAGTGTCCCATTAGAGATGCAAGAAGAAATAAAGCTGTACCAGCAGTGCAAAGATGAAATGTCTATACAGGCAGACTGCCTCCTATGGGATAATCGGGTAGTTGTGCCTAGAAAGGGCGGGGACACTTTCATTAGTGATCTCCACAGTACCCACCCAGGCATTGTAATGATGACAGCAATAGCCAGATCCCACGTGTGGTGGCCCGGTATCGATGCAGACTTAGAGTCCTGTGTGCATAAATGTAATACATGTTCCCAGTTAAGCAATGCACCCAGGGAGGCGCCACTAAGTTTATGGTCTTAGCCCTCCAAACCGTGGTCCAGGGTTTATGTTGACTATGCAGGCTCATTCTTGGGAAAAATGTTTTTAGTGGTTGTAGATGCATACTCCAAATGGATTGAAGTGTGATAATGTCGGCAAGCACGTCCGCTACCACCATTGAAAACTTACGGGCCATGTTTGCCACGCACGACCTGCCTGATATTCTTGTAAGTGACAATGGGCCATGCTTTTCCAGTGCCGAATTCAAGGAATTCATGATCCGCAATGGGGTCAAACATGTCACGTCTGCCCCGTTTAAGCGTCCAACGGTCAGGCAGAACGAGCAGTTCAAACAATCAAGCAAAGCTTGAAAAGGGTTACTGAGGGCTCACTGCAGACTTGCTTATCCCGAGTCCTGCTTAGTTACTGCACAAGACCCCACTCGCTCACTGGGGTCCCTCCCACTGCTCATGAAAAGGGCATTTAAGACAAGGCTCTCGTTAGTCCACCCTGATCTACACAAACAGGTAGAGAGAAGGCTGCTTCAACAGAATACATATTATGATCACACAAATGTGGCATGCGAAATTGAAGTAAATGATCCTGTATTTGTGTTGAACTATGGACAAGGTCCCAAGTGGATTGCTGGCACTGTTTTGGCCAAAGAGGGGAATAGGGTGGTCAAACTCGCAAATGGACTCACCTGCAGAAAACACTTGGACCAAACCAAACTCAAGTTTACGGACTATCCAGAACAACCCACAATAGACTCTGCCTTATTCGACCCTCCAACACACACACAAGTGGCAACCGACCCAGCGGTTGACCACGAAGCAGAACCAATCACCCACAGCAGCCCAGCAATGCTCACCACCCCCAGCAGTCCAGCAAGGCCAGCTGCGCAGCAGCCCAGCGAAGGCCCAACAAACGACTCACCAAAACCAGCATTTGCACCAAGGTGATCAACCAGGGAAAGGAAGGCCCCAGATCGACTCACATTGTAAATAGTTACACGATTGACTTTGGAGGGCGGTGGGGGGGGGGGGGGGGGCGGAGCTGGCAGGGAGAGTGTTGTTATGTATGCAAACCTGTAATTACCATGTCTAACCACCAGAGGGCTCATCCCCTGGAGTCACAAGGGATCCCACAATCCCTTAGGAGCACCTGTATATAAGGAGGCCTCACAGGCTGGAGAGACACTCTGAGATCTGCAATAAAGGACGATGCACACTTACTTTGAGCTTGCAGCATCGAGTCTGACTCTTTATTCAAGATACAACATAATCTTCACTTCACCAGACAAGGCAGTCCACCTGCTTCTCAGCTGTAAATCTGGACTCAGCAATTCACAGATCTCACGGACAACTTCTCTGCGGAAACGCAGCCTTCTGACACAATCTGCCTTATTCAGGTGCAGGTATGTACACCTAACTCGAATTGCCAAGGTGGATAAGGCATCCTGCCCAGCAGCCTATGGGCTCTGACGTTCCTGATGTGATGAGCTCTAATCAATTCTCTACAATGATGCAGAACTATTGCAAAATCCATGGCATTGATATTGCAGCACCCATACTTGAAGTAAAACTTAAACTTTCAAAGGTCAAAGAAGGTGAAAAATAGCAGCACGCAAGGTATGTATATGGATCACACCCAAAGGTCTTTTGTTCTCTCCCCCTCCCCCCTTCAATCATGTGACTTCTCTCTCCCTCCTTGTCACCCAGCACCCCCACCCCCCCCCCCCAGCCTGTTGCAGCCTGGTTCATTCCTGCAGCCTGTGTATTCTGCCGAGCCCAGCCCCCCCTTTTAAGTACCCTCCTGCAGCCTGTGTGTTCCCAACCCCCGTTTAAATTCCTTCCTGCAGCCTGTGTGTTCACAGCACCCCTTTAAATTCCCTCCTGCAGCCTACTTCTGCGAGCCCAGTCTGCTGCTTCTTGCGTGTGTGGCCAGTTCACTTCTCTCACGCCCGGATTTCCCACCCACTGCCCCTAGCCATGGCCGAAGGGTTTGCCGGTGCGAGTCGTGCCTCCTGCCCTTAGCCATGGCCGAAGGGCTTGCCGGTGTGAGTCGTGCCTCCTGCCCTTAGCCATGGCCGAAGGGCTTGCCGGTGTGAGTCGTGCCTCCTGCCCTTAGCCATGGCCGAAGGGCTTGCCGGTGCATGCTACAGTCGGTGCGTTCTCCCACTGACTTCCCAGTGCCGAGATAGGACTTTTTATTTATTATTGATGGTTTTTATGGTTCTTTAATGTTGTTGTGAAGGTGTTTAGTGCTTTGCAAGGTCCTCTGTGCTTCCCTTCCGCCCCCCACCTCTGGCTACCTGCGCTGATTTCTTAACTCTCTGCAAGGGTTTTCTGTGCGGCCACAAGTGGCCACATGTGCTGGCCTAAGTTAGTTTGGAGCAACTATTAGCTGTCCAAACTGGCTTAAATGGCCAAAACAGGTGCAGGTGGCTGATAACACCTCCTTTTGAAAAAAAAAACTTTGAAAAATCCTAACTAACTCACTTACACTGACGCAAATTAAATGTGCAGATTGGGGATTTTTAAGATACTCCAGAAAAATTAAGTTGCTCCAAAAAAAACGGAGCAACTCCTGGGGAAATTTGGGCCCAATGTAACTAACATGTACTAAATTCTGCTCAACGATCACCCCTGTGCTCACTGACCTACATCGGCTCCCAGTTACCCAAAACCTCCAATTTAAAATTCTCATATTTTGTGTAAATCCCTTCATGGTTTGCCCTCCCCAGCTCTAAAATCTCTACCAGATTTCTGAGAATTGTACATTCCTCTCGCTCTCAGCCTCTTGTGCATCCCCCACACCCATTGAGGGTTGTGCCTTCGGCCATCTAGGCCCTAAGCTCTGGGGGCGGATGAGCGGCAAAAGATTGTGGCAGAGGTGCAGTGAATGATTGAGGCAGAGCGGTGAGAGATTGTGATGGAGGTGCGGCAAATGAGGGTGCGAGGTCCAGAAGAGCCGAGGGCCCAAGGGCAGCACGGGCACACTAGGTCTGTGCAGCAGAGCAGGTCTCCAGTCGTCCTGGTTTACCCTCGCCACTGGATAAAGGCCTAGCTCTGTCAAGCCCGTGTGGTGGCTGATGTGCAAAGGTCATCACACGTTAAAAAAAATCCACGCACAGGCATCTTCCACCCCCTCATTCAAACATCCATGAACTCAACCCTTTTGGTGTGGAAGCAAGTCATCCTCTTTCCAGGGACCGTCTATGATGATGAAGCTCTGAAATTCCCTCCTTAAACCTCACTGCCTCTGAACATCTCTCTGCTCCTTAAAATCTCCCTCTTTGACCAAGCTTTCAGTCAGCCATCCGAATATCTCCTTTGTTGTCACGGTCTCAATTGTTGTTTGATTACGCTTATGTGATGCGCTTGGGACTTTTTCCTGTGTTAAGAGTGCTATATAAATGTAAGTTGTTGTTGTTGTACAGTTGTCAATTTTGAAGCATGGCAACACTCAGAAATATGTGCTTTTAACAGTCATTGAAACAGGAACTGAGCCAAGTGCCAGCACAGGCACAATGGGTCAAATGGCCTCCTGTGCTGCATGATTCTAATGAGCAAAAGTGAATCCACAAACACTTCTGATTCGATTCAGACTAAGCTGGAAAACTTAATTCAGATTCACAACTGATTCAGTTTAAAAAAGTAGTGGAATCAAGAAATAACTAGAATATTTTTAAACTACGATCATTGAATGTTTTAATAGTGGCATTATTAATAATTTACAGAATTAATTAATTAAATACACAAAGATATTAAAAGAAAAAATATGACATTTATTATCCAAAATAACAATTACATTTGACATATTTAGGGTTGAATGAAGCATAAGTAACAGTCGACATTTTCACAATAAATAGCACTCACACCACGGGCCCGAAATTCATCGACATACCGCCCACTACCTCCCGCTTAGCGCCCGCTTAGCGCCCAAAAATATATTCACTGATATACATAAGAACATAAGAACATAAGAACAGAAGAATTAGGAACAGGAGTAAGCCATCTAGCCCCTCGAACCTGCTCCGCCATTCAACAAGATCATGGCTGATCTGGCCGTGGACTCAGCTCCACTTACCCACCCGCTCCCCATCACCCTTAACTCCCTTATTGGTTAAAAATCTATCTATCAGCGATTTGAATACATTCAATGAGCTGGCCTCAACTGCTTCCTTGGGCAGAGAATTCCAGAAATTCACAGCCCTCTGGGAGAAGAAATTCCTTCTCAACTCTGTTTTAAATTGGCTCCCCCGTATTTTAAGGCTGTGCCCCCAAGTTCTAGTCTCCCCGACCAGTGGAAACAACCTCTCTGCCTCTATCTTGTCTATTCCTTTCATTACTTTAAATGTTTCTATAAGATCACCCCTCATCCTTCTGAACTCCAACGAGTAAAGACCCAGTCTACTCAATCTATCATCATAAGGTAACCCCCTCATCTCCGGAATCAGCCTAGTGAATCGTCTCTGTACCCTCTCCAAAGCTAGTATATCCTTCATAAGTAAGGTGACCAAAACTGTACGCAGTACTCCAGGTGCGGCTCACCAACACCCTGCACAGTTGCAGCAAGACCTCCCTGCTTTTGTACTCCATCCCTCTCGCAATGAAGGCCAACATTCCATTCGCCTTCCTGATTACCTGCTGCACCTGCAAACTAACTTTTTGGGATTCATGCACAAGGACCAATTGTGGAGCAGTGGAGGCGTGTCCTGCACAGTTGGAGCTGAGCTGCAGTGAGGAGAGGAGCTACCAACCTTAGCTCCTGCCTAGGAAGGCCTGGAGAGCCCTGAGAACAGCCCAGGAAGAGAAGGAAGGAAGGGGCTTCACCACCAACTTTCACCCAGAGGGAGAGGAGGGAAGCAGAAAACTTTGAACACTTTACCATTTCTACAAAGAGTTGGAGAGAGGGGGAAAGACCAACAACAATATCCAGTGTGGAAGGAGGGAGACTCTACTACTCTACAGGTGGGTGTATTGGTGCAGTCCCCAATAGACTTTGTTATATCGGTGGGGGGAGGAAAGAAGACCACTGAGGGCCGGAACATCGCGGGAGGTGTGTGTGGGGGTCTTGCCCACAGCTAGGCCCCACACACAATTGAACACCCCTCCCCCATTGCCTAGCCTGGGATAGCTGGAGCTACCAGGCTCAAGAAAATTTACCACCTATTTAACATCGTTAGAAGTGTGTGCCTGGTGGCTCTAGCTGCCCCAGGTGAAGACATCTTCTCCCCTCACCCGAAGATCACCCCCAAAGACTATTTGTGTTTTGCCATCTGGGAATTGCACCCACCCACAGCTGCGAGGGGAGACCTGCCCTCGCAGCCTCCCTCTTTCCCGCACCCCCCTTTCTCTATCTCTCTCTCTCTGTCTCTACCCTCTCTCTCTGAGACCCCTTCCTCCTAATTTTAAAAAAACCAAACAAAAAAACAACTGAGCAGAGGGAGCAAGGCCCCTCCCCAATTGCCAACTAGGGGAGAGGTGTGCCTCGTTAAGAGCTCCTCTGCTCAGTCTATATACGAGGCCAATCAAGACCATTAAGGCCTGTGACTTTGGGGTGGGTGTAGCCCTTAAAGGGACCCCATGATGGCGACCCCAACCACGCCGGTGGCGGGGCCAGCAAGGACATATGCGCAGGCGGTGTCCACATCCACGGCACCTCCTGCGCCACCCGCTGCCCTGCCACCTTTTACACTAATAACGAAGAAACACGGGGTCAAGAGCTACACTCACCCCACAATGAACATTGAGGAGTGCGTGCGGGAGATGGCTGGGGTAGTCGGCCCCTCGGCCATTGTCGCAGCCTCCAAGATGTCTGGGAAGGCCGTGTTCTTCCTGGGGTCGGAGCGGGCGGTGTCCCTGGCCCTCGAAAAGGGGCTCACGGTGGGCGGTACGTTCCTGCCAGTGGACCCTCTCGAGGCCACCGTGCAGAGGGTCATCGTGTCAAACGTCCCGCCCTTTGTTCCCGCTGAGCTCCTCCTCCCTCACCTACACCAACTGGGGGAGGTAAGGTCGGGGATCAACCCCATGCCGCTCAGCCTCAGGGAGAACAGCCTGCACCACGTGTTGTCCTTCCGCCGCCAGCTCTTTGTCCGGCTGGCGCGGGAGGACACGACGGAAGGGCATTTTAATGTGGTGCACGAGGGGACTGCCTACCGCGTCTTCTGGACGTCGGACGGCGTGCGGTGCCATGCCTGTAGGGAGGTGGGGCATGTTCGTAAGAACTGCCCCGCCTCCAAGGCCGCCAAACCACCGAAGGCGGCCAAGGCTGGCGCCGCCGCCACCCCTCCCCCTAGTTGCGTCCGCGTGCCGGGAGCCGTAGGTGCGCGGGCATCGTTGGAGGCCTTTGTTTTCAGGGCCTCCGGCGGGGGGGAGGGAGAGCGTCCGACCAGAAAGAAGGTGCGGAACAAGGCGAAACATCTAGAGGCGGGTCCCCTCAGTGCGCCAGAAAGTTTGACCACCGCGCTCGGCCCAACCCAGTCACCGGCGAGCGCGGGGTGCCCTGAGCCCATGCCCGAGCCCTTGAACAACACGACAGAGGGGCCCGGGCGCGGGCAAGAAAAGGAAAAGGGGGGGGCGGAGCGGGAGGCCTCGGCAGACATGGAGGTCTCCCTGCCTCAGCGCATTCCCAGCAACAAAAGGAGGCGCCGCTCCGTTGAGGCGGAGAGGGAACAACATCCCTCCGCGGAGGAGTCGGTGCCCGCCGCGTGTCCCGCGTCCCCCACCAGCGCCCCCAAGCAGCGCCGTAGGCGGGAGGAGTCTGTCCCCGGGGAGGGTGAGACAGTCGAGGCTGCCTAGCCTCTGCCTCCCGGGGATGACGTGGAAGATCTGCCTGTCGTGGGGGGCGTGGGGATCGCGGAGGAAAGCATTGCCGCCGGGCCGGGCGTCCCGGGGACTGAGGCGGGCGGGGCCGAAAAGGCCGAACCTGAGCCCGCCCAGCCAATATCCAACTTCCCCCGGGATTTGCTCGACCCGGCAGAAACCGAAATTAAGAATTTTAATGAAACTGTACATGCTGGGCCGGGGGGTGGCAGCGGGGAGGGGGAGGAACACCCACCCTCGCCCCTTACTTTGGAGCTGGGGCACTTGGAGAGCCTGGGGATTTCCTATGGCCGGGTCTCTCCTTGTTCCCCGGTTCCTGGGGCGGAGGGGGAACCCCTTCCGCTGTCGTTTCCCGACCCAGCACCATTTTTAAAGGAGCCCAGTGGGGACTCCTCTGCCGACGATCCTGGGGGTGGGATCGGGGCAGAGCCAGGGCCGGTTGGAGCGGCCGGGTCATTTGCCGTACCTTGTGCGGTCGATGGGCCGGCTGCTGGCGGCCACCTCCCGGAGGAGGACTCGGACTCGGTGGGGGACGCGGGAGAAGAACTAGAGACCACCGCCAGGGAGGCGGTGGATCTGCTCGCGGCCGCCGCTGAGACCCTCCTCATTCCTGCAAAGGAACTCCGGGACTTTTTGGTCCAGAGCCGGGGTCGCTGCGACCAAGCCCGACTGGCCCTGGAAAAATGGTCCGAGCCAGAGCTGATCAAGGGGTCCGTCCGCGCCGCCGCTAAAACCTTGGCCGCGGGCGGGCCCTTGACAAAGGCGCAACACCTTGAGCTGTGCGAGCTCGAGGGACTCATCGCTGGGCTGCGGAGGGAGTGGAGTTCAACAAAAGACTCCGCTCCCTCCCCCACAATAGGTTAAGGTAGAGGTTGCACTATGCTTTTGCCATGAAGATAACCATAGCCAGCCTCAACATCAACGGCGGCAGAGGGGCACGCCGTAGATTTGACAATTTTTCGCTCCTGCGGGAGGGGAAATATGCGGTGTGCTTCCTGCAAGAAACCCACACCGTTCCGGGAGACGAAGCCACGTGGCTCCTGGAATGGCAAGGAGAGGTCCGCATGAGCCACCTCACCGCCATTTCTAGTGGGGTGGCCATCTTGCTGGGCCCGCATTTTCAGCCGGAGATCTTGGGGGTCGAGGAGCCCGTGCCAGGCCGCTTGCTGCACGTAACGGTTCACCTGGGGGACGTGCCGCTCCATCTCGTGAACGTGTACGCCCCTCAGCCCGGCCCGCAGCAAAAGCGCTTCTTTGAAGAGGTGTCCGCTCTTCTTGGCTCCGTCGACGTCGGCGACTGCATTGTCCTCGGGGGGGATTTTAACTGCACCCTCGAGGCGAGGGACCGCTCCGATGCCCCGCAGTGCATGACGGCGATGGAGAAGTTGAGGGACCTGGTCGGGTCCTTCGACTTGGTGGACGTCTGGCGAAATCTCCACCCCGACTCCAGCGCCTTTACTTGGGTGAGGCCTGGAGTAGGATGGTCCAGAGTCGACCGCCTTTACGTGTCTCGGGCGTGCGTTTCCTGCGTCCCGGCGGCCTCCATGCGGCCGGTGCCGTGTTCGGACCACCACCTGGTGTGGGCGGAGCTCGCTTCGCTCCGCGCGAAGACGGGGTCCGCGTACTGGCACTTTAACAACCGGCTGCTGGAGGACGTGCGGTTCCAGGACTCGTTCCGTCGATTCTGGTCCGACTGGAGAAGGAAGCAGGGGGGCTTCCCCTCCTTGAGGCTATGGTGGGACGTGGGAAAGGCTCACGTCCCACCATAGCCTCAAGAGTACGCGAGGGGGTCGACCAAGAGGCGGGCGGCCAGGGTCTGGCGCCTAGAAAAAGAGGTGCTCGACCTGGAAGCCCGTCTCGGTCAAGTCGTCCGGGACCCGGCCCTGCGGACGGTGTACGAAGCGAAGAAGGCCGCGCTGAAGGACCTGCAGCTCGTCGGGTCCCGAGGCACGTTCGTGAGGTCGCGGATCCGGTTCCTGAGGGATCTGGACCGCGGCTCCCCCTTCTTCTACTCGCTGGAAAAAAGGCAGAGTGTCCGTAAGCAGCTCTTGACGCTGCTGGCCGACGACGGCTCTCTCGTCTCGGATCCGGAGGGCATCAACAACAGGGCCCGTGAATATTACGGGGCTCTGTTCTCTCCGGATCCGTCCAGTGAGGAAGCGCGTAGAGTTTTGTGGGAGGACCTGCCGAAGGTCAGCCCGGAGGGCTCCGAAAATCTGGAAGCTCCGCTAAGCCTGGCGGAGCTGACCGGTGCCCTCGACCGGCTCTCGAGGGGAAAATCCCCGGGGCTGGACGGGCTGACCGTGGAGTTCCACAGGGCGTTCTGGGAGGTCCTGGGGGGCGACTACGCGCGGGTCCTGGGGGAAAGTCTGGCGACCGGGGAGATGCCCCTCTCTTGGCGCAGGGCAGTCATCGTCCTGCTGCCTAAGAAGGGCGATCTCCGCCTCCTTAAAAACTGGCGCCCGGTCTCCCTCCTCAGCACGGACTACAAAATCTTCGCCAGGGCGATGTCTGCTCGCCTTGGTGCCGTGCTGGACCACATGATCCACCCCGACCAGTCCTACACGGTCCCGGGCCGGACAATCCACGACAACATCCATCTGGTCCGGGACCTCATCCATTGCTCCCAGGAGGCTGGTCTGTCGGTCGCCTTCCTATCCCTCGACCAAGAGAAGGCGTTCGACAGGGTGGATCACGACTATCTGCTCGGAACTCTGCGCGCTTTCGGGTTCGGGACGCATTTCGTCGCCCGGATCCGACTTTTGTACGCCGCCGCGGAGTGTCTGATTAAGGTTAACGGGTCCTTGACGGCACCCCTTCGCTTTAGGAGAGGGGTGCGCCAGGGATGCCCCATGTCCGGCCAGTTATATGCCGTTTGCGTGGAGCCTTTCCTGCGCCTCTTGCGGACGAGGTTGACGGGACTGGCTCTGCAAGGGCCGGGCGTGGAGGTCGTCCTCTCGGCTTACGCCGATGACGTGCTCCTCGTGGTAGAGGATCCCGCTGACCTGCGGAGGATGCGTGAGTGCCAGGAGATTTACTCGGCCGCGTCCTCCGCCAGGATCAACTGGGAGAAATGTTCCGGACTCCTGGTGGGTCAGTGGCGGGTGGACTCCCTGCCGGAGGAGCTCAGGCCTTTTGCCTGGAGCACGACCCATCTCCTCTATCTGGGAGTCTACCTTAGCCCCGACGAGGGAGCCTGGCCGGCGAACTGGCAGGAGCTGGAGGCCAAGGTCGCCGCTCGCCTAGGGCGCTGGACAGGACTGCTCCGAGTGCTGTCCTACAGGGGTCGAGCGCTAGTCATAAACCAGCTGATGGCCGCAATGCTGTGGTACCGGCTGGTCACTTTGACCCCTCCCCCTGCGTTTGTCGCCAAGATACAGAAGAAGCTGGTGGACTTCTTCTGGAACAACAGGAAGCACTGGGTCTCTGCTGCGGTCTTGAGTCTCCCGCTTGAGGAGGGCGGTCAGTCGTTGGTGTGCGTCAGCGCCCAGCTCGCGACTTTCCGTCTTCAGACCCTGCAGAGATACCTTTACGTCGAGCCCCCTCCTAGGTGGTGCGCTCTGGCGACGTATTTCTTCCGCCAGCAGCGCGACCTCAACTACGACACACAGCTCCTGTTTGTGAACTTGGGGGGTGTCAGGACCGCCCTCCGGGAGCTGCCTGTCTTTTACAGGGACCTCATCAGGGTCTGGAACAAAGTCTCCACCAAGCGCAGCTCTCCGCCGGCTGGAGTGGCGGCTGTCCTGCAGGAGCCGCTGCTCGGGAATCCGTACCTCCACGACCGAGGTTTTATGTGGCGGTCGGAAGAGAGGGCTGTGGCTGGTGAGGTGACCAGGGTCAGGGACCTGCTCGATGGCGGAGGAGCGGGCTGGATGGCGCCAGGCACGCTGGCGCGGTGCCTAAATTCAGCCGACGTCCGCCGCGCGGCCGAAGCCATCGAGTCGCTAAAAACAGCTCTGGGCCCTGACTCCGTTAGGTGCATCGAGGAGGCTCAAGCACGTGGGGAGATCCCGTCCGAACTGACCCCCGTCCGGACGGAATTCCTCATTGGCACCAAACCCCGGAACCTCCCTCGGGGGCCGGCGCCTCACAACTTGAGCCGCCTCGGGGAAATCCCCTCCGTGCCCTTCAGTTCCGCGCGGAGGGGTTTCCTGTACGGGCTGCTCCTGCACACTCTCAACTTTGCCATCCTCGCCGGCCGTCCAGACACGCCATGGCGTACCATCTTGCCGTCCGGAGGAGGCGGGGGTCCCCGATGGAGGGCACTCTATGCGGGAGTCCTCCCACTATTCCGAAGGCCTCCTCGTAGGACTGCTCCTGGGCACGGCCAAGGGTGCCATCAGCCGGTCCAGGCAGCAGGTGGTCGAGGGGGTCGTTCAACCTGACTGCCTGCCTCTCTTCCGCTCTTCCATCCGAGCCAGGGTGTCCCTGGAGATGGAGCATGCGGTGTACATCGGTACGCTCGCAGCCTTCCGCGAGAGGTGGGCACCGGAGGGACTGGAGTGCATCATCACGCCCGGCAACCAAATTTTAATTTGATTTTACGTTTTAAAGTTTAATTTGTTTTAATTGCTGGTGCTTTTAGTGTCCCCCTCCCCTTTTATAGGGGGCACTGGAAAAAGGAAAATTTGATTTTAGTGCCCAAAAAAAACCCAAAAAAAAGGAGAAAAAAAAAAAGAGGGCCTTGTAAATGTCTGGTGTGTCATCCAGGGCGGGTGGCACCGATTAATGTTTTTGTTTTACAGGTCAACTCCAAAAAGAGTTTCATGCACAAGGACCCCCAGATCTCTCTGCACCGCAGCATGTTGTAATTTCACCCCATTCAAATAATATTCCCTTTTACTGTTTTTTTTTCAAGGTGGATGACCTCACATTTTCCGACATTGTATTCCATCTTCCAAACCTTAGCCCATTTGCTTAACCTATCTAAATCTCTTTGCAGCCTCTCTGTGTCCTCTACACAACCCGCTTCCCCACTAATCTTTGTGTCATCTGCAAATTTTGTTACAATACATTCTGCCACCTTTTCCAGGTCATCTATGTCCATTGTAAACAGTTGTTGTCCCAGCACCGAACCCTGTGGCACACCACTAACCACTGATTTCCAACCTGAAAAGGACTCATTTATCCAGACTCTCTGCTTTCTGTTAGCCAGCCAATTCTTGATCCATGCTAATACATTTCCTCTGACTCCACGTACCTTTATCTTCTGCAGTAACCTTTTGTGTGGCACCTTATCGAATGCCTTTTGGAAATCTAAATACACCACATCCATCGGTACACCTCTATCCACCATGCTCGTTATATCCTCAAAGAATTCCAGTAAATTAGTGAAACATGATTTCCCCTTCATGAATCCATGTTGCATCTGCTTGTTTGCACTATTCCTATCTAGATGTCCCGCTATTTCTTCCTTAATGATAGCTTCAAGCATTTTCACCACTACAGATGTTAAACTAACCGTCCTATAGTTACCTGCCTTTTGTCTGCCCCCTTTTTAAACAGAGGCGTTACATTAGCTGCTTTCCAATCCGCTGGTACCTCCCCAGAGTCCAGAGAATTTTGGTAGATTATAACGAATGCATCTGCTATAACTTCCACCATCTCTTTTAAGATCCTGGGATGCATTTCATCAGGACCAGGGGACTTGTCTCCCTTGAGTCCCATTAGCCTGTCCAGCACTACCCCCCTAGTGATAGTGATTGTCTCAAGCTCCTCCCTTCCCACATTCCCGTGACCAGCAATTTTTGGCATGCGTTTTGTGTCTTCCACTGTGAAGACCGAAGCAAAATAATTGTTTAAAGTCTCAGCCATTTCCACATTTTCCATTATTAAATCCCCCTTCTCATCTTCTAAGGGACCAACATTTACTTTATTCACTCTCTTCCGTTTTATATATCGGTAAAAGCTTTTTCTATCTGTTTTTATGTTTTGCACAAGTTTACTTTCGTAATCTTTCTTTCCTTTCTTTATTGCTTTCTTAGTCATTCTTTGCTGTCATTTATAATTTTCCCAATCTTCTAGTTTCCCACTAACCTTGGCCACCTTATACGCATTGGTTTTTAATTTGATACTCTCCTTTATTTGCAAGGTTATCCACGGCTGGTTGTCCTTTTTCTTACCGCCCTTCGTTTTCACTGGAATATATTTTTGTTGAGCACTATGAAAGAGCTCCTTAAAAGATCTCCACTGTACCTCAATCGTGCCACCGTTTAGTCTGTGTTTCCAGTCTACTTTAGCCAACTCTGCCCTCATCCCACTGTAGTCCCCTTTGTTTAAGCATAGTATGCTCGTTTGAGACACTACTTCCTCACCCTCAATCTGTATTACAAATTCAACCATACTGTGATCACTCATTCCGAGAGGATGCTTTACTAGGAGATCGTTTATTATTCCTGTCTCATTACACAGGACCAGATCTAAGATAGCTTGCTCCCTTGTAGGTTCTGTAACATACTGTTCTAAGAAACAATCCCGTATGCATTCCTCCTCCAGGCTACCCCATGCGATTTGATATGACCAATCGATATGTAGGTTAAAATCACCCATGATTACTGCCGTTCCTTTTTCACATGCCTCCATCATTCCCTTGATTATTGTCTGCCCCACCGTGAAGTTATTATTTGGGGGCCTATAAACTACGCCCACCAGTGACTTTTTCCCCTTACTATCTCTAATCTCCACCCACAATGATTCAACATTTTGTTCATTAGAGCCAATATCGTCTCTCACAACTGCCCTGATATCATCCTTAATTAACAGAGCTACCCCACCTCCTTTCCCTTCTTGTCTATCTTTCTGAATTGTCAGATACCCCTGTATGTTTAATTCCCAGTCTTGGCCACCCTGCAACCACGTTTCTGTAATGGCCACCAAATCATGCCCATTTGTAATAATTTGTGCCGTCAACTCATTTATTTATTTTGAATGCTGCATGCGTTTAGGTAGAGTGTTTTAATACTAGTTTTTAAACCATGATTTTTAGTTTTGACCCCTCCTGCAGCCCCTTTATATTCATACATATTGTCCCTTCCTATCACCTTGTGGTTTATACTTACCCCAGTGCTGTTCTGCTCTGTTGCCTCCTGCCTTTTGCATTCTTTCTTGGGTTCCTGTTCATCTGAGCTCTCACCCATTCTAACTAGCTCAGAGCCCTCTCCTGGGTTCTGAATACTCCTCGCCTTGAGGCACCGAGCTTTCAGGCTTGCCTTTTTATTACACTTTGACCCTTTAGAATTTTGCTGTACAGTGGCCCTTTTTGTTTTTTGCCTTGGGTTTCTCTGCCCTCCACTTTTACTCATCTCCTTTCTGTCTTTTGCTTCTGTCTCCATTTTGTTTCCCTCTGTCTCCCTGCATTGGTTCCCATCCCCCTGCCATATTAGCTTAACTCCTCCCCAACAGCACTAGCAAACACTCCCCCTAGGACATTGGTTCCGGTCCTGCCTAGGTGTAGACCTTCTGGTTTGTACTGGTCCCACCTCCCCCAGAACCTGTTCCAATGGCCCAGAAATTTGAATCCCTCCCTGCTGCACCACTGCTCAAGCCACGTAAACATCTGAGCTATCCTGTGATTCCTACTCTGACTAGTACGTGGCACTGGTAGCAATCCTGTGATTATTGCTTTTGAGGTCCTACTTTTTAATTTAGCTCCTAGCTCCTTAAATTCATTTCGTAGGACCTCATCCCTTTTTTTACCTATATCGTTGGTACCAATGTGCACCACGACAACTGGCTGTTCACCCTCCCTTTTCAGAATGTCCTGCACCCGTTCCGAGACATCCTTGACCCTTGCACCAGGGAGGCAACATACCATCCTGGAGTCTCGGTTGAAGCCGCAGAAACACCTATCTATTTCCCTTACAATTGAATCCCCTATCACTATCGCTCTCCCACTCTTTTTCCTGCCCTCCTGTGCAGCAGAGCCAGCCACAGTGTCATGAACTTGGCTGCTGCTGCCCTCCCCTGATGAGTCATCCCCTCAACAGTACTCAAAGCGGTGTATCTGTTTTGCAGGGGGATGACCGCAGGGGACCCCTGCACTACCTTCCTTGCACTGCTCTTCCTGCTGGTCTTCCATTCCCTATCTGGCTGTGGACCTCTCACCTGCGGTAAGATCAACTTGCTACACGTGCTACTCACGTCATTCTCAGCATCGTGGATGCTCCAGAGTGAATCCACCCTCAGCTCCAATTGCGCAACGCAGTCCGTCAGGAGCTGGAGGTGGATACACTTCCCGCACACGTAGTCGTCAGGGACACCGGAAGTGTCCCTGAGTTCCCACATAGTACAGGAGGAGCATATCACGTAACCGAGCTCTCCTGCCATGAATTAACCCTTAGATACACTTAATTTGGCGATAACACTGTTAACAGGTTACTTACTGATATAAAAAAGAAACAGAAAAGCTACTCATCAATCACCAGCCAATCACTTACCCCTTTGGCTGTGACGTCACCTTTTGATTTCTTTCTACTTCTTTTTTGCTTTTTCTCCCGGCTGGAGCTGCACAAGCTGGGCCTTTTGAATGCCTCGCCCCGCACCTCGAGCTTCCGCCTCTGATCTGCCGCCGCCTCTCATTGCCGCTGGGCCTTTTGTAGGCCTCACCAACGCCACAAACTCCCACCTCTGACTACCGCCGCCTCTCGCTGCCGCTGGGCCTTTTGTAGGCTGCACCAACGCCATGAACTCCCACCTCCAACTGCTGCCGCCTCTCGCTGCCGCTGGGCCTTTTGTAGGCCTCACCAATGCCACAAACTCCCGCCTCCTCATTGGCTTCGATGACTTTCCGCCATTCACTGAGCACATCACACACAGCTTTCTATAATGGCAGACAGCATCTTAGAAGTTCCGGAAACTTCTGGTCAGCTGACACAATACGTCCACATCCACAATGTTGGGCTACAACATTACAAGCTTTCAGACATTACACTTCTCCCTCCTTAATGAAGAAGTTATTATAATAAACATCATATATAACTTGCATGTTTATACATAACAAAGGATATGGACTTATTTTGCCATATTTACAAATTTAACTTAACCACTTGTTTTCTGTTTCGAAGAGGATACCTTCGCTCTCGAACAGAACCTTCCAAACACGGTGTCAAATTTAAACTTACTCGAGGCTGATCCTGAGGAAAGTTTTCCTCCAAGGGATTCCCTTGAATTTCAGTTTAACTCACTCTAACTTCAGATTGTTTGTTTCCCTGACTCTGACTCAGACTTAAATTCTGATTTTCTCTTGGATTTGCTTCCAGAACATTGGATGCAGGATTTGCTACTGGTGTACCTGTAAAGCATGCACTCCCATATTCCGCCACCAGGGAGCGCAACCCCTGAAGTCCCAAGGGATCCCAGCATCCCTTGGGAGCATTGCATATAAGCCGGCCCCTAAGGCCCGTTCCTGACTCTGGAATGTCTTAATAAAGACTGAGGTCATTGTTACTTTAACCTCCCTGTGTGCAGTCTCATCTGTGTTAGGAACACAATAACTGGGGACGAACTTACGAATCCAATGCAAAGATGCAGCAAACTGTGGGCATCCTGGAGAAGTTCTTGGAGGATGAGGACTGGGAAGCCTATGTCGAATGGCTAGACCAGTACTTTGTAGCCAACGAGCTGGACGAAGAAGGAAGCGCTGCAAAAAGGAGAGCGGTCCTCCTCACAGTCTGCGGGGCACCGACCTACAGTCTCATGAAGAATCTTCTGGCTCTGGTGAAACCCACAGATAAGTCATATGAGGAGCTGTGTACACTGGTTCGGGAGCATCTTAACCAGAGGGAGAGCGTGCTGATGGCGAGGTATTGGTTCTACACGTGCCAGCGATCTGAAGGTCAGGAAGTGGCGAGCTACGTCGCTGAGCTAAGGCGACTTGCAAGACAATGTGAGTTTGATGGCTACCTGGAACAGACGCTCAGAGACTTTTTTGTTCTGGGCATTGGCCACGAGACCATCCTATGAAAACTTTTGACTGTAGAGACACCGACCCTCAGTAAGGCCATTGCGATAGCACAGACGTTTAAGTCCACCAGTGATAACACCAAACAATTCACTCAGCACACAATTGCTAGCAGTGTTCATAAAATAACTGGAACTGTGTTTGCGAGCAGAAATGTACAGGGCAGAAACCATGAGTCTGCAACTGCCAGCAGGCTTCAGGTGACCCAGATGACTCAGAGTCCACAACAAAGGATGAATGCATGGCAATTCACACCTTGTTGGCATTGTGGAGGCTTCCATTCAGCCTATTCATGCCGCTTCAAAGTATGCTTGCAAGAGCTGTGGAACAATGGGGCATCTCTAATGAGCTTGCAGACAAAATGTCCACCTATAAAACTAAATGTTAAATTGAATGGCTTTCCCATAGCCATGGAACTGGACACTGGCACTAGCCAATCCATCATGAGTAAAAAGATGTTTGAGAGACTGTGGTGCAACAAGACACTCAGACCAGCACTGAGCCCCATCCACACGAAACTGAGAACGTACACCAAATAACTCATCACTGTCCTGGGCAGCGCCATAGTCAAGGTTACCTACGAGGGCACGGTGCACGAACTGCCACTCTGGATTGTCCCGGGCGATAGCCCCAAACTGCTTGGAAGGAGCTGGCTGGGCAAAATCTGCTGGAACTGGGATGACATCCGAGCGCTATCACATGTCGATGAGGCCTCATGTACCCAGGTTCTTAACAAATTTCCTTCCCTCTTTGAGCCAGGCATTGGAAACTTTTCCGGGGCGAAGGTGCAGATCCACGTGGTCCCAGAGGCACGACCCATTCACCACAAGGCGCGAGCGGTACCTCACATGATGAGGGAGAGAATGGAAATCAAGCTGGACAGGCTGCAACGCGAGGCTATCATCTCCCCAGTGGAATTCAGCAAGTGGGCCAGTACGATTGTTCCAGTACTCAAAAGTAATAGCACGGTCAGGATTTGCGGCGATTATAAAGTAACTATTAATCATTTCTCGCTACAGAACCAATACCCGTTACCTAAGGCAGACAACCTATTTGCAACGCTGGCAGGAGGCAAGACGTTCACCAAGCTCAACCTGACTTCGGCCTACATGACGCAGGAGCTGGAGGAGTCTTCGAAGGAACTCATCTGCATCAACATGCACAAGGGACTGTTCATCTCCAACAGATGCCCGTTTGAAATTCGGTCCGCTGCAGCGATCTTCCAGAGAAACATGGAGAGCCTACTCAAGTCGGTACCACGCACGGTTGTTTTTCAGGACGACATATTGGTCACGGGTCGGGACACAGTCAAGCACCTACAAAACCTGGAGGAGCTCCCCCAGCGACTGGATTGCGTGGGGCTGCGGCTGAAGAGGTCGAAATGCATCTCCATGGCAACAGAAGTGGAGTTTTTGGGGAAAAAGATCGCGGCGGACAGCATTCGGCCCACAAACACCAAGACAGAGGCTATCAGGAACGCGGCCAGGCCACAGAATGTCACGAAGCTGCGGTCGTTCCTGGGACTCCTCTACTATTTTGGTAACTTCCTACCGGGGTTAAGCACCCTCTTAGAGCCCCTACATGTGTTATTGCGTAAAGGTGAGAACTGGGTATGGGGAAAAAAACAAATAATTGCTTTTGAGAAAGCCAGAAACATTTTATGCTCCAACAAACTGCTTGTATTGTATAACCCGTGTAAAAGACTTATGCTAGCATGTGATGCGTCGTCGTACGGAGTCAGGTGTGTATTACAACAAGCTAACATTGCGGGGAAGTTGCAACCTGTTGCCTATGCCTCCAGGAGCTTGTCTTAGGCTGAGAGGGCCTACAGCATGATTGAGAAAGAGGCATTAGCGTGTGTGTTCGGGGTAAAGAAAATGCATCAGTACCTGTTCGGCCTCAAATTTGAGCTGGAAACCGATCACAAGCCCCTCATATCTCTGTTCGCTGAAAACAAGGGGATAAATACTAATGCCTCAGCCCGCATACAAAGGTGGGCACTCGCGCTATCAGCGTACAACTGTACCATCCGCCACAGGCCAGGCACCGAGAACTGTGCGGATGCTCTCAGTCGGCTACCATTGCCCACCCCGGGGTGCAAATGGCGCAGCCTGCAAACTTGTTGATGGTGGCGCAGCCCCCAGACTTGTTGATGGTCATGGAAGCGTTTGAAAATGATATATCACCTGTCATGGCCTGCCAGATTAGACTTGGACCAGCCAAGATCTTCTGCAGTCCCGAGTAAAAAAACTGTGTACTGCATGGGAGCTGGGCCAGCATCCCCGTTGAAATGCAAGAGCTAATCAAGCCGTTCCAGCAGTGAAAGGATGAGCTGTCCATTCAGGCAGACTGCCTGTTGTGGGGTAACCGCGTAGTGCTACCCAAAAATGGCAGGGAGACGTTCATCTCGGATCTCCACAGCACACACCCGGGTATAGTAATGATGAAAGCGATAGCCAGATCCTACGTGTGGTGGCCCGGTATCGACTCTGACTTAGAGTCCTGTGTACGGCAATGCCGCGTGTGTGCTCAGTTGAGCAATGCGCCCAGAGAGGCACCACTAAGTTTGTGGTCCCTGCCCTCCAGACCATGGTCGAGGATCCATGTCAACTATGCGGGCCCGTTTCTCGCTAAAATGTTCCTGGTGGTGGTGGATGCTTTTTCAAAATGGATTGAATGTGAAATAATGTCTGGAAGCACCGCCACCGCCACCATTGAAAGCCTGAGGGCCATGTTTGCCACCGACAGCCTGCCTGACATACTGGTCAGTGACAACGGGCCATGTTTCACCAGTGTCGAATTTAAAGAATTCATGACCTGCAATAGGATCAAACGTGTCACCTCGGTCCCGTTTAAACCAGCCTCCAATGGGCAGGCAGAGCAGGCAGTACAAACAATCAAACAGAGCCTTAAATGAGTCACATGTAAAGTCCTGTCCCCTCAGTACAGATTCACACGAGGCATGTCGTGAAGTCAAGGTCACTCTGGACCTGCACCTTTATTTCACAGCTCGGGAATGCTGCACTTACCTGAGACCTGCCCTTATATACCTGTCTCTTGCAAGTGCACCCCTGGTGGTAAGGTATGCTGGTGGTTACAGGTCATATCTTATTACAGTCATGTATAGCATGTTAGGATACAGTTATATATAATAATGTAAGATACATGACATCACCCTCCCCCAAGGTCTTATTGTCTTTATAGGTTCAGTCTCTCAGGTGGTCTACGCTCTCGCGTGGAGCGTCTGAGTTGTGGTTCAGTTGTTTGCCTTGGTGTCTGTTTTTCTTTGGGTGTGGTTGCTGGTATCTCGCCTGGACTGTCTGTTTCGATTGGTGTGATTGTTGTTGACTCGTCTGGGCTGTCTGTTGGGATTGCCCTTTCCTCTGTTTGTTCCCTCTGTCTGTCCACCAGGTGTAGTGCGAGTTCCACATTGTAGTCTGCCTCTGGTTCTGCAGTGTTGTTGGTAAATCTGCTTTTGACTTGGTCTACATGCCTCCGGCAAGTTTTGCCATTGTCCATTTGTACTACCAGTAGCCTGTTTCCTTCCTTGCCCGTTACTGTCCCTGCAAGCCATTTGGGACCCCTGTCATAGTTTAGTACAAACACTTTGTCCCCTATCTCATTCCATCTCCTCCTCGAATTTCTGTCATGGTACTCAGTCAGCTTACGGCGCTTTGCCTCAACGATTTCGTGCATGTCTGGGAGGATTAATGAGAGCCTTGTTTTTAAAGTCCTTTTCATCAACAGTTGCGCGGGAGGGATCCCAGTCAATGAGTGCGGACGAGATCTGTATGCCAGCAGTAGTCGCAACGGGCGTCCCTGCAGCGTGGGACCTTGGATTTTAAGCATGCCTTGTTTAATGATTTGCACTGCTCTCACCACCTGGCCGTTGGAGGCCGGCTTGAATGGTGCCGTCTTGACGTGATTTATGCCGTGGTCAATTATAAAGTCTTGGAATTCTGCGCTGGTGAAGCACGGACCATTGTCACTGACCAATATGTCAGGGATTCCGTGCATTGCAAACATGGTTGCGAGGCTCTCCACAGTGGTGGAGGTTGTGCTCGAGTTTAAAATGGTGCATTCGATCCACTTTGAAAATGCATCTACAACTACGAGGAGCATTTTGTCCATGAATGGGCCCGCATAGTCTACGTGCACCCGCGACCACGGTTTGGTAGGCCAGGGCCAGGGGCTCAGTGGAGCCTCCCTGGGGGCATTGCTGAGTTGGGCACAAATGGTGCACCTTCGGATGCAGAGCTCCAGGTCCGCGTCAATACCAGGCCACCAGACGTGGGATCTGGCTATGGCCTTCATGAGAACGATCCCCGCATGCTCGCAGTGGAGCTCCCGGACAAATGCCTCTCTGCCTCTCAGAGGCATGACTACTCGGCTGCCCCACATCAGGCAGTCTGCTTGTAGTGATAGCTCATGCATGCGCCTGTGAAAGGGTTTTAATTCCTCGGGGCAGGCATCGCGAGCCTCTGCCCAGTCACTGGTTAAGACACATCTTTTTACTAAGGATAACATGGGGTCGCTGGCCATCCAGGCTCTGATTTGGCGAGCCGTCATGGGCGAACCTGTGGACTCAAAGGCATTGATTGCCATGACTATCTCACAGTCCTGTTCGTCAGACCCTTCCGTGGTCGCCAGGGGTAGCCTGCTGAGCGTGTCGGCACAGTTGTCTGTGCCTGGTCTGTGCCTTATGGTATAGTCGTAGGACGCCAGCATGAGTGCCCACCGTTGAATTTGTGCCGAGGCGTTGGCGTTTATTGTCTTGCTCTCGGATAGGAGGGATGTAAGGGGCTTGTGGTCGGTTTCTAACGTGAACTTGGCCCCGAAAAGGTATTGGTGCATCTTTTTGACACCGTACACGCACGCGAGCGCCTCCTTCTCTACCATACCGTACCTGCGCTCCGCCCGCGAAAGTGACCTGGAGGCATAAGCTATGGGTTGTAATTTGCCAGCACTATTAACATGTTGCAAAACGCACCCGACCCCATACGCTGACGCATCGCATGTGAGAACTAGCTTTTTACCTGGGTCAAAGAAAGTCAAAAAACACTGTTGGAACACAGAAGGTTGCATGCCTCATTGAAGGCACGTTCCTGGGCGTCCCCCCAAAACAAATTGCACCCCTTTCTGAGTAGCACGTGGAGAGGCTCCAGCAGCGTGCTTAAGTTCTGCATAAAGTTCCCAAAGTAATTGAGTATCCTGAGAAAGGTGCGCAGTTCTGAGACATTCCGGGGCCTGGGTGCCAGGCGAATTGCTTCTGTTTTGGACTCTGTTGGGCGGATTCCATCAGCGGCAATCCTTCTGCCCAAAAATTTAACCTCGGGTGCGAGAAACAGGCACTTGGATTTCTTGACTTGTAGGCCACCCCGATCCAACCGCTTTAGTACTTTCTCCAAATTACGGAGATGGGAGTCGGTGTCCCTGCCTGTGATAAGTGATAAGATCTTGAAATACAACCGTCCCCGGGGTGGACTTGAGCAGACTCTCCATGTTGCGCTGGAATATGGCAGCTGCTGACCTGATGCCAAATGGGCATCGATTGTGCATGAAAAGTCCTGGATGTGTGTTGATGGTGGTGAGTAGCTTGGATTCCTCGGTCAATTCTTGCGTCATATATGCAGATGTGAGTTCTAATTTTGAGAAAAGTTTACCTCCAGCCAATGTGGCAAATAAGTCCTCCACTCTGGGCAGCGGGTACTGGACCTGTAGGGAGACTCTGTTTATGGTAGATTTGTAGTCCCCACAGATTCGTACGGATCCATCAGGCTTCATGACTGGGACGATGGGACTTGCCCAGTTGCTAAATTCCACAGGTGATATTAAGCCTTCCCGCAGAAGCCTGTCTAGTTCGTGTTCAATCTTTTCCCTCATCACATAGGGTACAGCTCTGTCCTTGTGATGAACCGGTCTAGCATCCTGTGTGATGTAGATTTTGACTTTGGCCCCTTTGAAAGTGCCCACACCTGGCTGAAAGAGATGTTCAAATCGCTTTATAACTGTTGAGCAGGAGGTCCGTTCCTCTAATGACATGGCATGGACATCATCCCATTTCCAGTTTAGTTTTGCCAGCCAGCTTCTCCCCAGCAGTGCTGGGGGGTCTCCAGGGACAATCCACAGGGGAAGTCGGTTCACTGTCCCTTTGTGTGTGACAGAGAGCATGGCGCTGCTGAGGACTGGTACGGTTTCTTTGGTATAGGTCCTTAGTGTGGTGTCGACCCTTGTGAGTTTTGGTCTGTCTCTTTTATGCAGCCACAGTTGTTCAAATTGTTGAGCGCCCATGAGAGATTGACTTGCTCCCGTATCCAGCTCCATGTTGACAGATATCCTGTTGAGTAGGATCCTCATCATTATAGGAGGCATCCTGTTGTAGGAGCAGCGGCCATTGATCGTGTTGACCCGCTGTACACCGGTGTCTCGGATACTGTCCCCACCATCTTCTGGTCCGCTTTCCGATCCATCCGATTCGTATACCAGCCGAGCTGCCGTTTTTTTTGCACATGCGGGCCAAATGCCCTGTATATTCACAATTTCTGCAAACAGCCTGCTGAAATTGACATCCCCTTGCCGAGTGCCCACCCCACAGCTCCAGCACAGACCTGTTCCATTGTTCAAAGAGTTTCCAAAGAATGAGCTGCGTCTGGCTGATCTCTCTTGAGCTTCTCTCAGTTTGTAGTTGATTGCTCGCATTGTGGGTTGATGAGGTGTGAACAGCCGTTCCTGTGGCCCTTGATGGCTTCTGCCTGCTGTTGAGAACCTGTTCTCCCGGTTTTGTCTGTGTGTGGGGCTAGCAGCTTGTTTAGTGCTGTGAACTTCTTGTTCCAATATTTCGTTAGTTGTCGTACCTGCATTGTAAATCAACCTCGTTTCTTCTTCCCCTACCAAGAATGTCTGTGCAACCAGTGCTGCTGCCTCTAAGGTCAGGTTCTTGGTCTCTATGAGCTTTTGGAATATGCCTGCGTGGCCTATTCCTTCAATGAAAAAGTCTCTCAGCATTTCTCTCCTCAGTTCATCGGAGAACTCACATAAACTAGCCAACCTCCGAAGTTCCACCACGAAGTCGGGTATGCTCTGGCCCATACAGCGTCTGTAGTTGTAGAACCGGTGTCTGGCCATGTGTAGCATGCTCGCTGGCTTCAGATGGTCTCTTACCAGTGTGCTCAATTCTTCAAACGACTTGCTTGCTGGTTTCTCGGGTGCCAACAGATCCTTCATTAAAGCGTATGTTTTCGAGCCACAGCTGGTCAAGAGATGGGCTCTTCTCTTGTCTGCCTTATCGTCGCCTAACCAGTCTTTCGTTACAAATCTTTGCTGGAGCCTTTATATAAAGTCTTCCCAATTGTCTCCTGCATTGTACTTTTCATCTAATCCGTTGTTCGCCATTCTGTGGATTCTGTAATCCCGTAACCCGTCGCCACTGTAAAGTCCTGTCCCCTCAGTACAGATTCACACGAGGCATATAGTGAAGTCAAAGTCACTCTGGACCTGCACCTTTATTTTACAGCTCTGGAATGCTGCACTTGCCTGAGACCTGCCCTTATATATCTGTCTCTTGCAAGTGCACCCCTGGTGGTAAGGTATGCTGGTGGTTACAGGTTATATCTTATTAGTCATGTTTCGCATGTTAGGATACAGTTATATATAATAATGTAAGATACATGACATCACAGAAGGCTCACTCCAAACCTGCCAGTTCCGAGTACTGCTCAGCTACGGCACGAGACCCCACTCGCTCACAGGGGTGCCCCCGGCTGAGCTACTCATGAAAAGGACACTTAAAACCAGACTCTCACTGGTCCACCCCAACCTGCATGATCAGGTAGAGAGCAGGTGGCAGCAACAAAATGTAAACGATGGTCGCGCCACTGTGTCACGGGAAATTGATCTGAATGACCCTGAGTATGTGTTAAACTATGGACATGGTCCTAGGTGGATCGCGGGCACAGTGATAGCTAAAGAAGGGAATCGGGTGTTTGTAGTCAAACTAGACAATGGACAAATTTGCAGAAAGCACCTGGACCAAACGAGGCTGCGGTTCACAGACTGCCCTGAACAACCCACAGCAGACACCACCTTTTTCGAGCCCACAACACACACCCAAAGGATCAACGATACCACCCCGGACCAGGAAATCAAACCCATCACGCCCAACAGCCCAGCAAGGCCAGGCTCACCTAGCAACCCTGCAGGGCCAACAACACGCCAGCTCAGCGAGGGCTCGTCCAACACACCAGAACAGACATTTGTATCGAGGTGGTCCACCAGGGAAAGAAAGGCTCCCAACCGCCTCACCTTGTAAATAGTTTTCACTTTGACTTTGTGGAGGGAGTGATGTTGTGTATCTGTAAAGCATGCACTCCCATGTTCCGCCACCAGGGAGCGCAGCCCCTGAAGCCACAAGGGATCCCAGCATCCCTTGGGAGCACTGTACATAAGCCGGCCCCTAAAGCCTGTTTCCGACTCTGGAATGTCTTAATAAAGACTGAGGTCACTGTTACTTTGATCTTCCTGTGTGCAGTCTCATCTGTGTTTGGAACACAATAGTATCAAAACTCTCTGATGAGTCAGATATAATTGAATCATTTTCACCTTCATCTCCTTCCAAGTCTGTACGTAAAATATGATCAATGTGAACAAACCTAACCTGTCCATTATCAAACATCTTTACCAAATATGTGCAAGGACCACATATTTTCACCACTCTTCCTAGTAACCACTTTACCCATTTATGGTGATGGTTCTTCTATTTTACTCTACCTCTATCATGATTCTCTTTCTGTCTTAATTGTGTCTCTTCTACAGACTGTGCCAAATTTGGTGTTAACAACGAGAATCTGGTTCGTGGCTGTCGTTGAGAAACAACACAGCTGGTGTTCTACCAGTGGTTGTGTGAGGAGTATTATGATACGTAATTAGAAAATTAGCCAATTTGTGATCCAATGACAACTGTCGTTTCTTTTGATTTGGATCTAACATGAAAACATAGAAAATAGGTGCAGGAGCAGGCCATTCGGCCCTTCGAGCCTGCACCGCCATTCAATATGATCATGGCTGATCATTCAACCTCAGTACCCCACCCCAGCCTTCTCTCTATACCCCCTGATCCCTTAGCCGTAAAGGCCACATCTAACTCCCTTTTGAATATGTCCAACAAACTGGACTCAACAACTTTGTGGCAGGGAATTCCACAGGTTCACAACTCTCTGGGTGTAAAAGTTTCTCCTCAGCTCGGCCCTATATGGCTTACCCCTTATCTTTAGACTGTGTCACCTGGTTCTGGACTTCCCCAACATTGGGAACATTCTCCCTGCATCTAACCTGTCCAGTCCCATCAGAATTTTATACGTTTCTATGAGATCCCCTCTCATTCTTCTAAATTCCAGTGAATATAAGCCTAGCCGATCCAACCTTTCCTCATATGTCAGTCCTGCCATCCCGGGAATCAGTCTGGTGAACCTTTGCTGCACTCCCCCAATAGCAAGCACGTCGTTCCTCAGATTAGGAGACCAAAACTGCACACAATACCCAAGGTGTGGTCTCACCAAGGCCCTGTACAACTGCAGTAAGACCTCCCAGCTTCTATACTCAAATCCCCTCACTATGAAGGCCAGCATGCCATTTGCTTTCTTTACTGCCTGCTGTACCTGAATCTGTATTTAATTCATCAATCTCTTTCAACCTAGCCTCAAGCACTTCATCTTGCTCAGCTTGTGTTTGATCCTGTTCAGTTAATGCAATTTTCATATAATTTCTGCATCATTGAGTCTAAGCATCAGGTTCCTACTTAAAAGAAATGATGTAGCTTTAAAATAAGTTTATTTGTGTTGGTTATTTTATTTGAAAAATCTTATCCACTTTGGAGGCAAAAATACGAAGGCAGAATATTCGCTGAATGGCGGCAGATTAGGGAAAGGGGAGGTGCAACGAGACCTGGGTGTCATGGTACATCAGTCATTGAAAGTTGGCATGCAGGTACAGCAGGCGATGGAGAAGGCAAATGGTATGTTGGCCTTCATAGCTAGGGGATTTGAGTATAGGAGCAGGGACGTCTTACTGCAGTTGTACAGGGCCTTGGTGAGGCCTCACCTGGAATATTATGTTCAGTTTTGGTCTCCTAATCTGAGGAAGGACGTTCTTGCTATTGAGGGAGTGCAGCAAAGGTTCACCAGACTGATTCCCGGGATGGCAGGACTGACATATGAGGAGAGACTGGATCAACTGGGCCTGTATTCACTGAAGTTCAGAAGGATGAGAGGGGATCTCATAAAAATATATAAAATTCTGATGGGACTGGACAGGTTAGATGCAGGAAGAATGTTCCTAATGTTGGGGAAGTCCAGAACCAGGGGACACAGTCTAAGGATAAAGGGTAAGCCATTTAGGACCGAGATGACGAGAAACTTCTTCACACAGAGAGTTGTTAACCTGTGGAATTCCTGACAGCAGCGAGTTGTTAATGCCAGTTCGTTGGATATATTCAAGAAGGAGTTAGATATGGCCCTTACGGTTAAAGGGATCAAGGGATATGGAGAGAAAGCAGGAAAGGGATACTGAGGAGAATGATCAGCCATGATCTTATTGAATGGTGGTGCAGGCTCGAAGGGACTAATGGCCTACTCCTGCACCTATTTTCTATGTTTCTATGTTTCTATGAAAACATTTGTTTTTTGAGGGCACGTTTTACAATTTGTACAGTGTGCTCTGCTGCACCATTCGATGCAGGGTGGTATGGTGGAACCTTGGTATGTTTCACACCATTTTTGCTTGTGAATTGTGCAAATTCTTCTGAACGGAATTGTGGTGCATTATCCAAACAATTTCTTCTGGGAGGCCAAATGACGTAAATAAACCGTAAAATGTCTAATGTTTTACTTGTTGTTATTTTCCACATTGGGAACATCTCGACCCATTTGAATGGCTATCAGTCACAATGAACAATTGTCCTTCTAGCTCAGCAAAATCAATATGTAGCCTTTGCTACACCCTGGGAGGCCATTTCCATGGCTGTAATGGTACTGATGGTGGTTGCTTGCTTACCGATTGACATGTCGTACACTGACTGACGATGTACTCTATAACTTTATCAAGATCTGGCCACCATAAGTAACTGGTCATAGAGGTCTCCTAATAATTTGGACCTGAATTAATTTGGTATAACTACTCTTGCACCCCACATGATACAATCTTTATCGACTGATAATTCATTCCTACGAATGAAGAATGGATGAATATCTTTGTCTGTTACCCGGTTTGGCCAGCCATTTGCAATATAATCATACACCTTTGACATCACTGGGTCACGTTTGGTTGCTCTACCAATCTCTTCAGCTGTGACTGGCAGTTCATCAATGTATGAAAAATAGAGTCCCCCGAGTCAGGGGGCACTTGTATAATTTGTCTCTCAGTGCCCTAAAAAAACACACAAAAAACCCCCACAAAAAACAAAAAAAAAGGGACAAAAAACAAAAAAAGGACACTTGAAAAATGTTTGGAGTGTCCTCCCCCTTTAATCAGGGGGGCACTTAATTTAATTGTTTAATTTGATTGCAACCAAAAGAGTTGTATGAAAAATAGACTCTTTTTTCAATGAACTATTGAAAAAACAGGTCCATTGGAAGTGGCCAGAAGAATGCGATACAGCATTCAAGGAGTGTAAAAGCTTAGTTCACTATGAAATATCTAAGGAGATTAAGCTAGCATGTGATGCCTCTCCTTATGGAATTGGGGCAGTAATCTCTCATGTATTATGCAGTGGGGAAGAGAGACCAATTGCTTTTGCTTCACACACTCTCAGTGCCAGTGAGAGTAACTATGCGCAAATCGAAGGGGCATATCGGGTGATCAAATGAGATTTGCCAGCTCATTAAGGCAGACCTGCAGCCTAGTACCACTAACATTATCTGTCGAGATGAAGATGACTGCGGCACTTTCCTTTTATCCATGCGGCTCTTTTCAGGCATCAGCTGGGTACATATGCTGCATTTCTCAGCATGCTACTCATCGCTGCATTCGACAGCGCTGTATGCACGCTGGATGGAATTTATTAAACTTCCCAATGACCAGGGAGGCACAGTGAGAGGGCTTTGGGATTTGCATGCATTGCCGGCTTCCCCAAGGTGCAGGATGCTGTTGACTGTACTCATATTGCCTTGTGAGCACCATTACAGGAGGCGGAGGTGTACCGAAACCGTAAGGGATTGCACTCCCTCAACGTGCAGCTCATCTGCAACTATACACAGCGCATAATGGCAGTGAATGCCAACTTTCCAGGGAGCATCCATGATGCGCACATCTTGTGTGAGAGCTCTGTGTCTGACCTGCTGAAGTCTGAGCCACAAGGTAAATGCTGAATGCTGGGTGACAAAGGGTATGACCTCGCCACCTGGCTCTTGACCGCCCTGCGGAACCCTCAGACAGACGGCGAGCAAATATAATAAGAACCATATAGCCACTTGGAGTGTTGAAGCAGCGCTTTCGATGCTTGGACCACTCAGGAAGCAGACTGCAATACCACCCTGAGCAGGTTGCTCAGTTCACTGTGGTGTGCTGCATGTTGCATCATTTAGCAATCATGCGTGGACAGGAATTGCCACAGGGGACTGTGGGACCACCTGAGAAGAGAGTGCTGTAGATGGAGGAGGAAGAAGAGGAAAATGAGGGGGAGGAGGATGAGGAGAAGCTTCCAGATGAACCCATGGCCCCAACCACCCCCCTCCCCCCCAACACCAAAGCGGAGGGTGCGCAGAATATATGCCACTGCAAAATTGTTACGTCAACAGCTCATAAATGGACGCTTTGCTTGAATGTGGAGAGCTGCGATTTGGGACCCTGATGACTGTTACCCCAAAAGTTTGACACTGTACAAGAGTGCTTAAATTCAATTGAAACGTTTATGTAAAAATATAAAAAATATACAATTGTAAAACTTTGTAAAACTTATAACTATAACTTTGAACAACTTAAACAACTTAAACAACTTGAACAACTTGAACAACTTGAACAACTTTAACAACTTTAACAACTTTAACAACTTAACAACTTGAAATAAACTTTTAAAAATCAAACTTCAATGATTTTAAATTAACAATGAACACTTGACTACAACAAAGCACCCTTTACTTTCCTCGTCTTCGACCTCGACCACGTATTCGCCCACTGCCCCTGAGCTCGGACCTCCCCTAGCTGATACCAAGCTGACGTGCAGCAGTGCACCCCAAGTGCTGTTGCTGTCGTTGGGGGTGAGACATGAGACGTTGCAGGCACAATGAATGGGGCCTCAGGAAGGCACAGCTTCAGGGCTGGAAGCTACTGGCAGCTCCTCACCCTCAGGTGCTGTCGACCCGACAACTACGGCAAGGGGGGATTCTGCGTCATGTCCCGATCCCGTCGATTGCTGCATAATATCGATGGAGTTGGCGGTTCGCTCCATCGCGGTGATCAGACGCGATATATCCTCTGACTGTCGTTCTGATAGCACCGTGATGTTTCCGGCTATTGTAGCCATGGTCTTGAACACCTCTCGACCGATGTCAATGCTGGCCTGTGACAGACACACCATGTACTGGTACACTCCAATCTGTCGTGCAGCAACGGATCTTTTCTGCACCAACCTCCGTCACTGCGGCAAAGCGCTGCAATGGTGGCCGTACGTTGCTGCGCACCGCTTGGTCCCGCAGAATCAGAGGAAGCATGGGGGAATCCCCTGAATATAGAGTCGGTGGTGGAGGATGTAACAGCTGGCCCACATGCAACTATGATATTCTCGTCCATCTCCACCCACATCTCCACCTCCACTGGCTCCAGGATCAGCTGCTCTTCATCTTTTTCTTCCTCTTCCTCTTTAGCATCTTTGGCAGGGGTGAAGTCGGGAGAGGGCTGGATGACACCAGAGGTGGAGGCAGTGGGTCTGTCGCCTGGTCTCTCTGGGGAAGTCTGGTCTGAATTCTCCGAGTCTGGAAGTACAAAACAACATTTAAAAGTACTTGGCACCAGGGAGGGATCAGGGTACATGAGTACATGAGTACAGTGACGCAGGGCAGAGAAACCCAAGGCAAAAAACAAAAAGGGCCACTGTACAGCAAAATTCTAAAGGGTCAAATTGCAATAAAAAGGCAAGCCTGAAAGCTCGGTGCCTCAATGCAAGGAATATTCGGAACCCCGGAGAGGGCTCTGAGCTAGTTAGAGTGGGTGAGAGCTCAGATCAACAGGACCCCAAGAAAGAATGCAAAAGGCAGGAGGCAACAGAGTAGAGTAGCACTGGGGTAAGGGTAAACCACAAGGTGTTAGGAAGGGACAATATGTATGAATATAAGGGGGCTGCAGGAGGGGCCAAAACTAAAAATCATGGTTTAAAAACTAGTATTAAAACACTCTCCCTAAACGCACGCAGCATTCGAAATAAAGTAAATGAGTTGACGGCACACATCATTACAAATGGGTATGATTTGGTGGCCACTACAGAAACGTGGTTGCAGGGTGGCCAAGACTGGGAATTAAGCATACAGGGGTATCTGACAATTCGGAAGAATAGACAAGAAGGGAAAGGAGTTGGGGTAGCTTTGTTAATAAAGGATGATATCAGGGCAGTTGTGAGAGATGATATTGGCTCTAATGAACAAAATGTTGAATCATTGTGGGTGGAGATTAGAGATAGTAAGGGGAAAAAGTCACTGGTGGGCGTAGTTTATAGGCCCCCAAATAATAACTTCACGGTGGGGCAGACAATAATCAAGGGAATAATGGAGGCATGTGAAAAAGGAACGGCAGTAATCATGGGGGATTTTAACCTACATATCGATTGGTCATATCAAATCGCACGGGGCAGCCTGGAGGAGGAATTCATAGAATGCATACAGGATTGTTTCTTAGAACAGTATGTTACAGAACCTACAAGGGAGCAAGCTAACCTAGATCTGGTCCTGTGTAATGAGTCAGGAATAATAAACGATCTCCTAATAAAAGATCCTCTCGGAATGAGTGACCACAGTATGGTTGAATTTGTAATACAGATTGAGGATGAAGAAGTAGTGTCTCAAACGAGTGTACTATGCTTAAACAAAGGGGACTACAGTGGGATGAGGGCAGAGTTGGCTAAAGTAGACTGGAAGCACAGACTAAACGGTGGCACAATTGAGGAACAGTGGAGGACTTTTAAGGAGCTCTTTTATAGTGCTCAACAAAAATATATTCCAGTGAAAAAGAAGGGCGGTAAGAGAAAGGATAACCAGCCATGGATAACCAAGGAAATAAAGGAGAGTATCAAATTAAAAACCAATGCGTATAAGGTGGCCAAGGTTAGTGGGAAACTAGAAGATTGGGAAAATTTTAAACGACAGCAAAGAATGACTAAGAAAGCAATAAAGAAAGGAAAGATAGATTACGAAAGTAAACTTGCGCAAAACGTAAAAACAGATCGAAAAAGCTTTTACCGATATATAAAACGGAAGAGAGTGAATAAAGTAAATGTTGGTCCCTTAGAAGATGAGAAGGGGGATGTAATAATGGGAAATGTGGAAATGGCTGAGACCTTAAACAATTATTTTGCTTCGGTCTTCACAGTGGAAGACACAAAAACCATGCCAAAAATTGCTGGTCATGGGAATGTGGGAAGGGAGGACCTTGAGACAATCACTATCACTAGAGGGGTGGTGCTGGACAGGCTAATGGGACTCAAGGTAGACAAGTCCCCTGGTCCTGATGAAATGTATCCCAGGGTATTAAAAGAGATGGTGGAAGTTATAGCAGATGCATTCGTTATAATCTACCAAAATTCTCTGGACTCTGGGGAGGTACCAAAGGATTGGAAAGCAGCTAATCTAACGCCTCTGTTTAAAAAAGGGGGCAGACAAAAGGCAGGTAACTATAGGCCAGTTAGTTTAACATCTGAAGTGGAGAAAATGCTTGAAGCTATCATTATGGAAGAAAAAGCGGGACATCTAGATAGGAATAGTGCAATCAAGCAGACGCAACATGGATTCATGAAGGGGAAATCATGTTTAACTAATTTACTGTAATTCTTTGAGGATATAACGAGCATGGTGGATAGAGGTGTACCGATCGATGTGGTGTATTTAGATTTCCAAAAAGCATTCGATAAGGTGCCACACAAAAGGTTACTGCAGAAGATAAAGGTACGCGGAGTCAGAGGAAATGTATTAGCATGGATCGAGAATTGGCTGGCTAACAGAAAGCAGAGAGTCGGGATAAATGGGTCCTTTTCGGGTTGGAAATCGGTGGTTAGTGGTGTGCCACAGGGATCGGTGCTGGGACCACAACTGTTTACAATTTAGATAGATGACCTGGAAGAGGGGACAGAGTGTAGTGTAACAAAATTTGCAGATGACACAAAGATTAGTGGGAAAGCGGGTTGTGTAGAGGACACAGAGAGGCTGCAAAGTGATTTAGATAGGTTAAGCGAATGGGCGAAGGTTTGGCAGATGGAATACAATGTCGGAAAGTGTGAGGTCATCCACCTTGGGGAAAAAAAACAGTAATAGGGAATATTATTTGAAAGGGGAGAAATTACAACATGCTGCGGTGCAGAGGGACCTGGGGGTCCTTGTGCATGAATCCCAAAAAGTTAGTTTGCAGTTGCAGAAGGTAATCAGGAAGGCAAATGGAATGTTGGCCTTCATTGCGAGAGGGATGGAGTACAAAAGCAGGGAGGTCCTGCTGCAATTGTACAGGGTATTGGTGAGGCCACACTTGGAGTACTGCGTGCAGTTTTGGTCACCTTACTT
Organism: Pristiophorus japonicus; assembly: GCF_044704955.1. Taxonomy (NCBI): domain Eukaryota; kingdom Metazoa; phylum Chordata; class Chondrichthyes; family Pristiophoridae; genus Pristiophorus; species Pristiophorus japonicus. The sequence continues at coordinate 126,316,972 of NC_091989.1, forward strand.
AAGGAAGGATATACTAGCTTTGGAGGGGGTACAGAGACGATTCACTAGGTTGATTCCGGAGATGAGGGGGTTACCTTATAATGATAGATTGAGTAGACTGGGTCTTTACTCGTTGGAATTCAGAAGAATCAGGGGTGATCTTATAGAAACATTTAAAATAATGAAAGGGATAGACAAGATAGAGGCAGAGAGGTTGTTTCCACTGGTTGGGGAGACGAGAACTAGGGGGCACAGCCTCAAAATACAGTGGAGCCAATTTAAAACAGAGTTGAGAAGGAATTTCTTCCCGCAGAGGGTTGTGAATCTGTGGAATTCTCTGCCCAAGGAAGCAGTTGAGGCTGGCTCATTGAATGTATTCAAATCATAGATAGATAGATTTTTAAGCAATAAGGGAATTAAGGGTTATGGGGAGCGGGCGGGTAAGTGGAGCTGAGTCTACGGCCAGGTCAGCCATGATCTTTTTGAATGGCGGAGCAGGCTCGAGGGGCTAGATGGCCTACTCCTGTTCCTAATTCTTATTTATGTTCTTTGCTTAAATGTCCACCACTGCTGCATTACTGCATTACATATCACAGACAGACAATACATATATACATATACAAATGACTTGCATTACATGCCCCCACCATTGCAGTACATCACATGAGCCAAACATTACAGTGCAATAAACTTACATTACATTACATGAGGCCAACAGTACAGTTACATGAGATGAGAGGACCGCAACACAGACCGGGGATTGTATTGAACTGACCATCCTAAGTAGGTGGGTCAGCTCCAACGCTGGTGATGGCACGGTTGCTATCCCCGACCAATGACAGGGCATGGATTTCAATCTTCATCAATGGTTCTTGCATTGGGGTTCCCCCAAAGCCGCTGATCCGCTGCGATTGCAGATGTCTTCTTCTGCAAAAAGTGAAGTAAATGAAAGTAAACATTTTTAATCCATTTAAAATCGCAGACATACACACACCCACTGGGTTGATCCTCTTGTCATTGCCTGAAAGCACAAATACATCGTCGTAGCCTTGGGATAACTAACATCATCCATGTGACACTGAACCTACATTTACATGGTACATGTCACACGGGAGGTGCATAAATAAAATCATTACTTACTCTTGCTACCCTCACCAGGTCGCTCCACCTCTTACGACACCTTTCTCAAGTGTGTACCATGATACTTATGGAGGACACAGTCTCCCCGATCTCGCTCCATATGCTGTTGTACTCCCTTGCGGGGGGCTTTCCATGACCACCCTTCGTTAAGTTAGAGTATCTCTTTGTGATATTCTCCAGCAGGGCAGGTAGCTCCGTTTCATCGAAGGCAGACGCCCTCAACCTCCCCTCCTTCTCGATGTTCCTGCGCTTCGACTTTTTCAGCATTTCCATTATATTTATTATATTTATTATATGATTTTTGATTTATAAAATATGTATTATTATTATTGATATTGTATTACTATTATTTGTTATTAATATTATTTGACTCTGGAATCTCTGATGAATACAACTGACCCTCGAATATTTTGCTGCTCCTTCTCACTCTCTCCCCCTCGGGTGAAAGCATCTGTGGAAAAAAAAGCAAAAAAATAAATTTGCGCATGGCAGTGCAATGCCGTACCGTCCATCAATAAGAAAGTCGATCTTGATTGACTTTAATACTGTATACCGCCCACTCCACACTGCTCGCATACCGCCGAAAAAAATTTCACCAAACTTGCGCTCTTCGGTCTCGGTGAAATTCCAGCAGTTTTAAACGATACACCAGTGGAATACTGCTGAGAAATGAGTGGACCTTAAGTCCTGATGAATTTCGGGCCCCAATTTTACTGAAGCCTACTGTGAGTTTGACTCATATAACGTAAGGCATGTTACATTGTCAGAGGATCTGTCTTTTTGATGAGATTTTAAAACAAGGCGCAGTCTGCCAGTTTAGATGGATGCAACGAATTCCATCACAATATTTGAAGATTGGGGAGTTCTGGTGTCCTGGGAAGCAACATAACCAACAGCATCAATTCGGGTTAATTGGTAATGCATCTTTTTGCTATTTGTAGCACTTTATGTACTTAACACCTTATGGCTGCCAAATTTGCCTACAAAACAACAATAATTACACTCAAGAGTAATTCATTGGATGCGAATTGATTTGTGATATCCTGAGGACACAAAAAGAAGTACATAATTGCAGGTTCATTCTTTGTGAATTCTGTCTGCACATGAAGGCAAAGACCTATATGACCAATGACTAGCTAAGAGTTCATGGTCTCCAAAAACCCTGAGATTAATTAAATGAATGAAAGATATATGGGCAACTCAGTCATATTGTGTAAGCATCAGGGATTAAATGTCTAATATTTCTAACATTTGTAAATTTTACTCACCCTTAGCATTCTTATTTAACTTTTCATTTCATATACTAAATGGTGGAGATAGACTACATTTTGGAATCCAAACTACAATTTTAAGCAAAGCAGTATGCTAAAAGAAGCAAACAGAATTTTTTAACAGGTTACCAATAATTGTTTAATTTTTAAAGTTTAGTTATTAATTCACCTGATGTGGGCATCGCTGGCAGGGCTAGCATTTATTGCCCCCCATTAGTTGCCCTTGAGAAGCTGGTAGTGAGCTGACTTCTTGAACCACCGTAGTCCGTGTGGTGAAGGCACTCCCACAGTGCTGTTATTAATTATGTGGCTGGTCCAATTACATTTCTTGTCAATGGTGACCCCCAGGATGTTAATTCAATGCCAATGAGTGTCATGGGGAGGTGGTTAGACTCTCTCTTGTTGGAGATAGTTATTCTCTGGAAATTGTGTGGCACGAATGTTACTTGCCACTTATCAGCCGAAGCCTGGATATTGAGACACCTTACATGAAGACTTGCTGCTAAGAAAGTTGTGTTCATGCACTGAACAGATGCGACAATGATAAAATAGATGGAATATCGAAACATAGAAAGTAGGTGCAGGAGTAGGCCATTCGGCTCTTCGAGCCTGCACCACCATTCAATATGATCATGGCTGATCATGCAACTTCAGTACCCCATTCCTGCTTTCTCTCCCTTTAGCAGTAAGGGCCACATCTAACTCTCTTTTGAATATATCTAATGAACTGGCCTCTACAACTTTCTGTGGTAGAGAATTCCACAGGTTCACAATTCTCTTGAGTGAAGAAGTTTCTCCTCATCTCGGTCCTAAATGGCTTACCCCTTAGCCTTCGACTGTGACCCCTGGTTCTGGACTTCCCCAACATCGGGAACATTCTTCCTGCATCTAACCTGTCCAATCCCATCAGAATTTTCTATGTTTCTATGAGATCCCCTCTCATTCTTCTAAATTCCAGTGAATATAAGCCTAATCGATCCAATCTTTCTGCATATGTCAGTACTACCATCCCGGCAATCAGTCTGGTGAACCTTCGCTGCACTCCCTCAATAGCAAGAATGTCTTTCCTCAGATTAGGAGACCAAAACTTCACACAATACTCAAGGTGTGGTCTCACCAAGGCCCTGTACAACCGCAGTAAGACCTCCCTGCTCCTATCACAAATCCCCTCGCTATGAAGGCCAGCATGCCATTTGCTTTCTTTACTGCCACCTGTACCTGCATGCCTACCATCAATGACTGATGTATCATGACACCGAGGTCTCATTGCACCTCCCCTTTTACTAATCTGTCACCATTCAGATAATAACGTGCCTTCCTGTTTTTGCCACCAAAGTGGATAAACTCACACTTATCCACATTACACTGCATCTGCCATGCATTTGCCCATTCAACTAACCTGCAGCCTCCCAGCAGCCTCCTCGCAACTTGCACTGCCACCCAGCTTAGTGTCATCTACAAACTTGGAGATATTACATTCAATTCCTTCGTCTAAATCATTAATGTATGTTGTAAGTAGCTGGGGTCCCAGCACTGAACCCTGCGGCATCCCACTAGTCACTGCCTGCCATTCTGAAAAGAACCCGTTTATTCCCACTCTTTGCTTCCTATCTGCCAACCTGTTCTCTATCCACGTCAATACATTACCCCCAATACCATGTGCATTAATTTTGCACATTAATCTCTTGTGTGGGACCTTGTCAAAAGCCTTTTAAAAGTCCAAATACACCACATCCACTGGTTCTCCCTTATCCACTCTACTTGTTACATCCTCAAAAAACTCCAGAAGATTTGTCAAGCATTATTTCCCTTTCATAAATCCATGCTGACTTGGACCGATCCTGTCACTGCTTTCCAAATGCGCTGCTATTACATCTTTAATAATTGATTCCAGCATTTTCGCCACCACCGATGTCAGGCTAACCGGTCTATAATTCCCTGTTTTCTCTCTCCCTCCTTTTTTAAAAAGTGGGGTTACATTAGCTACCTTCCAATTCCTGGGAACTGAACCAGAGTCCATGGAATGTTAGAAAATGACCACCAATGCATCGACTATTTCTAGGGCCACTTCCTTAAGTACTCTGGGATGCAGACTATCAGGCCCTGGGGATTTATCGGCCTTCAGTCCCTTCAATTTCCCTAACACCATTTCCTGATTAATAAGGATTTCCCTCAGTTCCCCCTTCTCGCTAGACCCTCGGTGTCCAGAATTTTCGGGAGGTTATTCATGTCTTCCTTAGTGAAGACAGAACCAAAGTATTTGTTCAATTGGTCTGCCATTTCCTTGTTCCCCATTATGAATTCCCCTGATTCTGACTGCAAGAGACCTACATTCATCTTCACTAATCTTTTTCTCTTCACATATCTATAGAAGCTTTTGCAGTCAGTTTTTATGTTCCCTGCAAGCTTACTCTCATACTCTATTTCCCCCCTCCTAATTAAACCTCCCTTAGACCTCCTCTGCTGAATTCTAAATTTCTCCCAGTCCTCAGGTTTGCTGCTTTTTCTGTCCAATTTATGTGCCTCTTCCTTGGATTTAAAACTTTCCCTAGTTTCCCTTGTTAGCCACGGTTGAGCTTCCTTTTTTATTCTCATAAGAACATAAGAACATAAGAATTAGGAACAGGAGTAGGCCATCTAGCCCCTCGAGCCTGCTCCGCCATTCAATAAGATCATGGCTGATCTGATCATGGACTCAGCTCCACTTACCCGCCCTCTCCCCGTAACCCTTAATTCCCTTATTGCTTAAAAATCTATCTACCTTTGACTTGAAAACATTCAATGAGCCAGCCTCAACTGCTTCCTTGGGCAGAGAATTCCACAGATTCACAACCCTCTGGGAGAAGAAATTCTTTCTCAACTCGGTTTTAAATTGGCTCCTCCGTATTTTGAGGCTGTGCCCCCTAGTTCTCGTCTCCCCCACCAATGGAAACAACCTCTCTGCCTCTATCTTGTCTATCCCTTTCATGATTTTAAATGTTTCTATAAGATCACCCCTCATCCTTCTGAACTCCAAGGAGTAAAGACCCAGTCTACTCAATCTATCATCATAAGGTAACCCCCTCATTTCTCGAATCAGCCTGGTGAATCGTCTCTGTACCCCTTCCAAAGCTAGTATATCCTTCCTTAAGTAAGGTGACCAAAACTGCACGCAGTACTCCAGGTGCAGCCTTACCAATACCTTATACAGTTGCAGCAACACCTCCCTGCTTTTGTACTCCATCCCTTTCGCAATGAAGGCCAACATTCCATTTGCCTTCCTGATTACCTGCTGCACCTGCAAACTAACCTTTTGGGATTCATGCACAAGGACCCCCAGTCCCTCTGCACCACAGCATGTTGTAATTTCTCCCCATTCAAATAATATTCCCTTTTACTGTTTTTTTTCCCAAGGTGGATGACCTCACACTTTCCGACATTGTATTCCATCTGCCAAACCTTAGCCCATTCGCTTAACCTATCCAAATCTCCTTGCAGCCTCTCTGAGTCCTCTACACAACCCGCTTTCCCACTAATCTTAGTGTCATCTGCAAATTTTGTTGCACTACACTCTGTCCCCTCTTCTATGTCATCTATGTATATTGTAAACAGTTGTGGTCCCAGTACTGATCCCTGTGGCACACCACTAACCACTGATTTCCAACCAGAAAAGGACCCATTTATCCTGACTCTCTGCTTTCTGTTCGCCAGCCAATTCTCTATCCATGCTAATTCATTTCCTCTGACTCCGCGTACCTTTATCTTCTGCAGTAACCTTTTGTGTGGCACCTTATCGAATGCCTTTTGGAAATCTAAATACACCACATCCATCGGTACATGAATCCATGCTGCGTCTGCTTGATTGCACTATTCCTATCCAGATGTCCCGCTATTTCTTCCTTAATGATAGTTTCAAGCATTTTCCCCACTACAGATGTTAAACTAACCGGCCTATAGTTACCTGCCTTTTGTCTGCCCCCTTTTTTAAACAGAGGCGTTACATTAGCTGCTCTCCAATCCGCTGGTACCTCCCCAGAGTCCAGAGAATTTTGGTAGATTATAACAAATGCATCTGCTATAACTTCCGCCATCTCTTTTAATACCCTGAGATGTATTTCATCAGGACCAGGGGACTTGTCTACCTTCAGTCCCATTAGTCTGTCCAGCACTACCTCCCTAGTGATAGTGATCATCTCAAGATCCTCCCTTCCCACATTCCTATGACCAGCAATTTTTGGCATGGTTTGTGTGTGAAGACCGAAGCAAAATAATTGTTTAAGGTCTCAGCCATTTCCACATTTCCCATTATTAAATCCCCCTTTTCATCTTCTAAGGGACCAACATTTACTTTAGTCACTCTTTTCCGTTTTATATATCTGTAAAAGCTTTTACTATCTGTTTTTATGTTTTGCGCAAGTTTACCTTCGTAATCTATCTTCCCTTTCTTTATTGCTTTTTTAGTCATTCTTTGCTGTTGCTTAAAATTTTCCCAATCTTCTAGTTTCCCACTAACCTTGGCCACCTTATACGCATTGGTCTTTGATTTGATACTTTCCTTTATTTCCTTGGTTATCCACAGCTGGTTATCTCTTCTCTTGCCGCCCTTCTTTTTCACTGGAATATATTTTTGTTGCGCATTATGAAAGAGCTCCTTAAACGTCCTCCACTGTTCCTCAATTGTGCGTTTAGTCCTTGTTTCCAGTCTACTTTAGCCAACTCTGCCCTCATCCCACTGTAGTCCCCTTTGTTTAAGCATAGTACGCTCATTTCTGACACAACTTCCTCATCCTCAATCTGTATTACAAATTCAACCATATTGTGATCACTCATTCCGAGAGGATTTTTTACGAGGAGATCGTTTATTTTTCCTGTCTCGTTACACAGGACCAGATCCAAAATGGCTTGCTCCCTTGTAGGCTCTGTTACATACTGTTCTAAGAAACAATCTCGTATGCATTCTATGAATTCCTCCTCCAGGCTACCCCGTGCGATTTGATATGACCAATCGATATGTAGGTTAAAATCCCCCATAACTACTGCCGTTCCTTTTTCACATGCCTCCATTATTCCCTTGATTATTGCCCGCCCCACCATGAAGTTATTATTTGGGGGCCTATAAACTACATCGACCAGTGACTTTTTCCCCTTACTATCTCTAATCTCCACCCACAATGATTCAACATTTTGTTCATTGGAGCCAATATCATCCCTCACAACTGCCCTGATATCATCCTTTATTAACAGAGCTAGCCCACAGGGATATACAATTCTCACACCACACAGGGATATACAATTATTGTAGTTCATCTATGTGATATTTAAATGTCTGCCATTGCCTATCCACCATCAACCCTTTAAGTATCATTCTCCAGTCTATCCTAGCCAATTCACGTCTCATACCGTCGAAGTTTCCTTTCTTTAAGTTCAGGACTCTAGTCTCTGAATTAACTGTCACTCTACATCTTAATGAAGAATTCTACCATATTATGGTCACTCTTCCCCAAGCGGCCCCGCACGACCAGATTGCTAATTAATCCTCTCTCGTTACACAAGACCCAGTCTAGGATGGCCTGCTCTCTATTTGCTTCCTCGACATATTGGTCTAGAAAACCATCCCTTATACACTCCAGAAAATCATCCTCCACAGTATTGCTACCAGTTTGTTTAGCCCAATCAATATGCAGATTAAAGTTACCCATGATACCCTTATTGCACACGTCCCTAATTTCCTGTTTAATGCCATCCTCAACCTCCCTACTACTGTTTGGTGGTCTGTACATGACTCCCACTAACATTTTCTGCCCTTTGGCGTTTCGCAGCTCTACCCATATTCCACATCATCCACGCTAATGTCCTTCCTTACTATTGCGTTAATCTCCTCTTTAACCAGTAACACTACCCCACCTCCTTTTCCTTCCTGTCTGTCCTTCCTGAATATTGAGTGCCCCTGGATGTTGAGTTCCCAGCCTTGGTTACCTTGGATCCGTGTCTCCGTAATCCCAATTACATCATATCCATTAATAGCTATCACAATTAATTCATCCACCTTATTACGAATGCTCCTCTCATTGAGACTCAGACCCTTGTTTTTTTTTAACACTCTTTGTCCTTTTAGAATTATATTGTAATGTGGCCCTTTTTGATTTTTGCCCTTGATTTCACTGCTCTCCACACTTGCTTTTCACCTTCCTACCTTTTGCTTCTGCCCCCTTTTTGTCTCCCTGCATACATTCCCATTCCCCTGCCTTTTTAGTTTAAACCCGTCCCAACAGTACTAGCAAACACTCCGCCTAGGACATTGGTTCCGGTTCTGCCCAGGTGCAGACCGTCCAGTTTGCACTGGTCCCACCTCCTCCAGAACTGGTTCCAATGTCCCAGGAATTTGAATCCCTCCTCCTTGCACCATTCCTCAAGCCATGTATTCATCTGAGCTATCCTGCAATTCCTACTCTGACTAGCACGTGGCACTGGTAGCAATCCTGAGATTACTACCTTTGAGGTCCTACTTTTTAATTTAACTCCTAGCTCCCTAAATTCAGCTTGTAGGACCTCATCCCATTTTTTACCTATATCGTTGGTACCTATATGTACCATGACAGCTGGCTGTTCACCCTCCCCCCCCAGAAAGCGCTGCAGCCACTCCAAGACATCCTTGACCCTTGCACCAGGGAGGCAACATACCATCCTGGAGTCTCGTTTGCGGCCTCAGAAATGTCTTTCTATTCCCCTTACAATAGAATCCCCTATCACTATAACTCTCCCACTCTTTTCCTGCCCTTCTGTGTAACAGAGTCATCCCTGGTACCATGGACTTGGCTGCTGCTGCCTTCCCCTGATGAGCCATCTCCCCCAACAGTATCCAAGGTGGTGTATCTGTTTTGGAGGGAGATGACCACAGGGGACCCCTGCACTACCTTCCTTCCACTGCTTTGCCTGATGGTCACCCATTCCCTATCTGCCTGAGTAACCTTTACCTGCGGTGTGACCAACTCACTAAATGTGCTATTCACGACATCCTCAGCATGGCGGATGCTCCAGAGTGAATCCATGCGCAGCTCCAGTGCCACAATGGGGTCTGTCAGGAGCTGCAGCTGGATACACTTCCTGCACATGTAGTTGTCAGGGACACTGGAAGTGTCCCTAACTTCCCACATAAAACAGGAGGAGCATGACACATGATACGTCCTTACTATACAGTATAAATGCACACGAGGCCCATGCTTGAGAGAAGGTCAGTCTGTGACCTGTCCTTTATTCCTTAGCACTCAAGTGCGGGAAGTGGGTGGAGCTTCCCCTTTTATATCTGAAGGTCCAGGTTAGGAGTGTCTCCCACAAGTTCACCACCTATGGGTCATTGTTCTCACAGTGTACAACTTAGGTCAGATTATACATGGGTTACATTGCTGGTTGAATACATGACAACACAGGTCTGGGCTCTCCTGCCATGGCTTAACCTAATTGATAACAACACCAAAGGTTTCTTACTGATCAGAAAAGAAAAAGAAAAAGTAAAAGATTAAATACTCACCAATCCACCAGCCTATCACTTACCCTCTTGGCTGTGACATCACACTTCAATTTCTTTTTACTTCTTTGTTTACCTTCTGCCCCTGCCCCTGCACCAGCTGGCCTCCTCCGACTGCTGGGCCCCCTTTTAGGGGCCTCGCTGCTCCCGACCTGCTCCGCTCTGACCTCCTCCGCTCCTCCGACTCTCCGGCTCCCGCTCTTTTTAAACTGCTCCTCCGACTCTCTGGCTCCCGCTCTTTTTAAACTACCCGCTCCTCTCCGGCACCCGCTCTTTATGCATGTTACTGTAGAAACTTTCAAGAAAATGAACAATTATAAATAATTCTACCAGAGGTGTATTCTACTCTGGGTTAAATAAGTCAAAGATTGTTGTATTAGAATTGGAAGTATGCCATGTTTCCTGACCTCAATCAGATTTCCAATCTATTTAATTAAGTAATCAGAATCAAAGTTGTTTCATATTTCTGCCTAAAGATCTTCTGCATCTGTTGAAATAAAAGCATTTATTTTGAACAATATCTGCTGGGTATGGAAGTGCTCGGTATTTTCAAAGGAAGAAAGAAGTTGCCACTTGGAAACACTTAACAAAACAGAAGAAAGAAAGTCAAATAAATGAGCCATGGTGCTGTTAGGTGTGAGGTAAGCCTTTTACAGAGCTCTAATATTATGTAAAACATCATATGGTATTCATTGTGATCTGAAGAAATTCCGAAGGAAATGAAATCATATAATATTGGAACTAATAAGCAGGTTACATAGTTTTACCATTTCAGCATACAAATGCTTTGTGCCAGGAATTCACCCAACAAATTATTTAGAAATGAATTCTTCAAAATATCTTTTGACTCTGGCTGGCAGAATATCCCTACTCACCAACAATGGAAGATCCTCCAGCCATCTCGACCAATGCACTCTTGCCAAACCTCTCCACTTGCTATATCCCTCCCCACCTAAAAAAGATTCATCATCATCTATCCCTTTGGCCATATATTTGGTTGTCTCCCCTATCTCCTTACTACGTGCCGTCTGTTTCTCCTCTGTCAGTTAGCTTTGAACATTTATTCCATGAAAGGGAATATATAGAGCCAGGTTTTTATATTCTCAACACTAAGAGGGAGAAATTGGCCTCCTTTGCGCCTCCCATTAGCGCCTCTGGGGGGGGGCATAACGGGGCGCTAACAGCTTACTGACCGGGCACGGCAAAATGACCAACTCCTGCTAACTTGCATGGTGGGTTAGCGCTGGCGGTACACCTTACTGCCTCAATCACCTGTGCCCCGGAGATCGTGACATCATCCCCGTTATCGCCCTGGATTTTAATTTTGCTTCCGCCCTTTGCAGCATCGCCGGGTGTCAACAGCAGCTGCAGAAGGCATTGCGACCTTGACCGGCTGCTTGGGGAGTGATAATTAAAGGCATGGTGGTCAGGTAGGCCAAAATGTTATTCTCATCCCTGTGTGCAGTTTTTTCAATTTTTCCCATCCCGCAATTGAGCAGCCTTGCACTCTCTGAGAGTGCTTGGGGCTGGCTGCTCTTCGTGGATCACAGGTGCCATCGCCCACCATTCCCAGCCTTATCTTGAAATCACCTCAGCATTGGCCCTTCCCTTTAAGGGAGGGAAGATACCTCTAAGAGAGTACAGGGCTGCTCAATTGCGGGATGGGAAAAATTGAAAAAAACACCACACAGGGGTGAGAATAACATTTTGGCCGACTTGATCACCATGCCTTTAATTACCACTCCCCAAGCAGCCGGTCGCGGTCGTAACACCTTCTACAGCTACTGTTGTTGACGCCCGGCAGCGCTGCCTGGCATATTGTACAGCGCTCTGCCGCTACCGCCTCTCTTGCTCCATTTAGCGCTCCAAGAGAAGTGATAGCACTTGATTTAGTGTTCCACTTCCCTCCTGGAGTGCTAAACCGGAAGTTCGCATCCGATTAAATTGTGTAGCGCCCGGTGATGCTTTTATGCTCCCGCAAAAGTTATCGTCCCAAACGGGCTGCTATACAATTGCTAGCCCTTTAAAGAAAAGACCATAGGAATGTACAGGACCAGAAATGGCCATTTCAGTCCATCTGACTAGCCAAAAACAGAATACAGAATTCACTGCATATATCATTCAAATGATTTTCTTACTAACTCCATCTTAAAATTACTGACGCCATCATCCTCAATTGCCTTCCTGGGTAGTTTGTTTACAAATATGATTCAGCCTCTGTCTGAAATATGTATTGATCTGTACCTTCCTTTTCCCTTTTCTAAGCAATTCTCGCTTTTTAATACAACATTGACTTCAATTATCAACATTTTTAGATCAGGATTTTGTTCCATTTTTGTTTTAGCTGATTGTAGTCATCAAGGCAAGCAATTCCACTGTTGGGAATGAAACTTTTTTTTTCTAAATTTGGGACCTACAGTCAGGCAGATGTAAAGTAAACCTCCCACAACAATACACTTAGCTACAGCCTTTGAAGAGCACTCATGAGAATTATTCCACCTCCCACACAAGCTGGCCTTATGTTGTCTCTCAGAAAAAATTGTCAGATTGATGTTAATTTGTGGGTAGTTTTGAGCCGTGGATATGAGCTCTCTTCCAATTTGTTTCCGATTTCACACAGAACTCTTGCAGCCACCAGACAGAGAATCTGTCCAAACTGGATCTGAACCTAGGTCTTAGAAGTGAAAGGACACAGTGTCACTCACATCCCTCAGTAATCAGAAATTATTACTAAATCCAAATTTGAATGACTCAAATCAAATTACTTATCTCTAAAAAAATGGGATGACCCCCCCTGAGACTATCAATCATGATGTGAAATTCTTTTAAATAGCATTTATTTAACAGTTGCTATAAATATTGAAGATTTGGTAAAATAGTTAAGTATGCTTTATTGCTTTGCCCCCAATTTCCATACACCTGATATATATCAGTACATCTTTACATCACAACCGTGTTTCCAAATATTTCCCTGAAAATTACCACCTTTTTGACTATCTCTATTTGCTTGTTGAATTTGACATTTGCGTCCTTTGTGACTTTGTAAAAGTTACTAAATTGCATTGTTCATCTCAAGTTACTTTTGAAAAATCTGTTTGTCAATAGCCTTGCTTCTGAATTAGCCTGAGTACACAGACGTCATTCTTATTGGAAATTAAAAAATTGACAAGTAGCTGATTGGAAAGGTATACTGTAGATTTAATAGAAGATTTTGTGCGCACTAATCTGAATACCACATATTTGTGTGATTCGATACAACAATTGTTTATTGACTGCCTATTATATTAATGGAGACAGTTTCTCTTTAAATGCTTTCATTTATTGACATTCTTTTTCATAGCTTTGCTAGAGAACTACTATTGTGGAGAATTACTTGGGGGATAATAAAGGATATACTTTGGTCCTTATTAATAGACAATGGTGACTGGTTCATGAAAATGTATAAAAGGGAGAGTGGTGAGAAGGGAAGTTATGTTACGAGTTTGTATACTGAGACTATATTTATCATTATATTTCTCTTTGTGGTTACTGATTCTTTTTAAAAGAACACAAGTTTATAATTTCTGATATCAAGAAATATTATTTAAAAGGAGAACGTCTTTGTAGTTTGAGAATTCATGAGAGCCAATCAAGGACTGGAAGTAAAGACTGGAAGAAAGTTCAATGCAAAACAAACTTCAATTGATTCCTCTGTTCTATAATTAGAAACATACTGTGAATTCAATGATCTTTTCAATGTTTTGCACATTCATTGACATTTCCAGAGGTAATCTTAAACATTGTTTGAAATGTAATGCCCACTGAATAATAACTCTCGTTTGTGTATAAGGTTTGAGATTACATTGTCATTATGTCATTTTTATGTATGATCACAACTGAATCCATTTTTAATTGCCAAAACAGGTGCCTGAGATAAATACAGTTTAATGTTAACTGAGTGAATTCCACAGACTTTCTTCAAATGCCGCAGCAAGTCACGTTCACCAGCTACCCACTGTTTTCTTGGAAAAGTTTAAAGCAGCACAAACAATGTACTAAGCCTCTCAAGGCAACCGAGTTCCAGTCAAGTAAATTGAAGAGAACAACTGCTTCCATCGAGTACGTTCAGCCATTTGTATTCCAGCCCAGTGGAACAGACTCCATTGCCACCCTTATGAGAGGCCACATATCATCCATTTAAAAAAGTCCCACTATATTTTATATGACCAGTTCTGACGAAAGGTCAGAGACCAGAAATGTTAACTCTGTTTCTCTCTCCACAGATGCTGCCTGACCTGCTTAGTGTTTCCAGCATTTTCTGTTTTTATTTCAGATTTCCAGCATTTGCAGTATTTTGCTTTTGTCCCACTATATTTTGTTCAGTTACTAAAATATATCCAAGACTAAATAGTTACTGGGCCATGATTTTCTGTACTGGGTGGGTCGGGTGCGGGCAGTCGCTGTGGCGGGTGGCGACCCCGTTCTTCATACCATGCCGTTCCTGAGATGGACTTTGCGTTGAATGGGCCTATTAAGGCCGCCCTGTGCATTACCCGGCCCTATAAAATGGTGCGGGTCTGATGACATCAGCGATGACACGTTTTCAGCCGGGATTTTTAAAGGAGCCATGGCCACATTGCATTTGAAGTTTCATCTAGGAATGTGCAGGCAGCATACTGCACCATTAGACTGCTACAAACTGTGCCAAACATGACTGCAGTGAGACAGAGAGTTGCACCCAGGTTCTCCGATGACTCCTTCCATATTCTTGTGGAGGGAGTGAGAGCACGCAGGGAGATCCACTTCCCTTCTGATGGGCGGAAGTGACCTCACCAGGAGACCAAAGTATCCTAGCTCCAAATAGCAGAGGAGGTCAACAGCAGGGTATGTGGTCAGAAGGACCTGGTGCAGTGCCGGAAAGACTTCAATTATCTGATTAGTTCAGGAAAGGTGAGTACAAAGCCACACTCAACTTCATCCTGCTGTGCCTCTCATTACATCCCCATCACTCTGCCTTCCCAACCCTGCTCTGCACATCATTCCTCACATCAACATACCTTGCACACCCACTCATCCCTCTCACTCTGTATACTATCATGTATACATTCCCATCTGACTAACCACCCCTCACACTCACCCTCATCGTAATGCAACCATACCAACTAATAGCATACAAGGAGGCCACTTGGCTTTGCCATCCCACTCTATCATAGTCACCCTTTACAGATCTAACACATTCATTCTTTATATTTATTCCATCACTCTCACTCAACCTTCTCTTCTTTCCCTCCTTACAGTAAAAGAGAGCCTACAATAAGAGGAACAGAGAAGGAGACAACCGGAGGTGACACTCCATCATTGGCCACCCTAACAGTGACCAAGGAGGCTGCCTTAGAAGTGTGTGGAGTCGCTGAGCAGCTGGAGGCGGGAGACAGAGAGAAGAGGACATCTCAGCAACCTGGTGACAGAATTACATATCATATAGCTATCATCATCATAGGCAGTCCCTTGGAATTGAAGAAGATTTGCTTCCACTCCTGAAGTGAGTTCTTTGGTGGCTGAACAGTCCAATACGAGAGCCATAGATTCTGTCACAGGTGGGACAGATAGTCATTGAGTGAAGGGGTGGGTGGGACTGGTTTGTCGCACACTCCTTCCGCTGTCTGCGCTTGGTTTCTGCATGCTCTCAGCGTTGAGACTCGAGGTGCTCAGCGCCCTCTCGGATGTACTTCCTCCACTTAGGGCGGTCTTGGGCCAGGGACTCCCAGGTGTCAGTGGGGATGCCGCACTTTATCAGGGAGCCTTTGAGGGTGTCCTTGTAGCGTTTCCACTGCCCACCTTTGGCTCATTTGCTGTGAGGGAGCTCCGAGTAGAGCACTTACTTTGTGAGTCTCGTGTCTGGCATATGGACTATGTGGCCTGCCCAGCAGAGTTGATCGAGTGTGGTCAGTGCTTCAATCCTGGGGATGTTAGCCTGAATGAGGACGCTGATGTTGATGCACCTGTCCTCCCAGGGGATTTGTAGGATCTTGCGGAGACATCGTTGGTGATATTTCTCCAGCAACTTGAGGTGTCTACTGTACATGGTCCATGTCTCTGAGCCATACGGGAGGACAGGTATTACTACAGCCCTGTAGACCATGAGCTTGGTGGCAGTTTTGAGGGCCTGGTCTTCAAACGCTCATTTCCTTAGGCGGCCGAAGGCTGCACTGGCGCACTGGAGGTGGTGTTGGACCTCGTCGTCGATGCCTGCTCTTGTTGATAGGAGGCTCCCGAGATATGGGAAGTGGTCCACGGTGTCCAGGACCGTGCCATGGATCTTGATGACTGGGGGTCAGTGCTGTGCGGTGAAGACAGGCTGGTGGAGGACCTTTGTCTTACAGATGTTTAGCATAAGGCCCATGCTTTCGTACGCCTCAGTAAACACGTTAACTATGTCCTGGAGTGCAACCTTTGTATGTGTACAGATGCAGGCGTCGTCCGTGTACTGTAGCTCGACGACAGAGGTTAGGGTGGTCTTGGATCTGGCCTGAAGACAGCGCACGTTGAACAGGTTCCCACTGGTTCTATAGTTTAGTTCCACTCCAGCGGGAAGCTTGTTGACTGTGAGGTGGAGCATGGCGGCAAGAAAGTCAGGGCCCACTGGAAGGAGCACTTCGAAGATCTCTTCACTCGAGACTCTGCCTTTGACTCAAGTATTCTCGACTCCATACCACAGCATGCTACCCACCACCACCTCAGTGAGACCCGAACACTGCACGAGGTAGAAAAAGCTGTAAAACAGCTTAAAAACAACAAGGCTACGGGTGCGGATGGAATCCATGGTGATGCATTGAAGTATGGCGGAGAGATACTGCTGGCACGAATACACGACCTCATCTTTCTCATCTGGAGGGAGGAGAGCATGCCCGGGGATCTCAGAGATGCAGTAACCTTGACCATCTTTAAAAAAGGGGACAAGTCTGACTGCGGCAACTACAAAGGAATCTCCCTGCTATCAGCCACTGGGAAAGTCGTCACTAGAGTCCTCCTCAACCATCTTCTTCCCGTGGCCGAGGAGCTCCTCCCGGAGTCACAGTGCGGATTTCGTCCCCTACGGGGCACAACCGACATGATTTTTGCAGTGCGACAACTGCAGGAAAAATGCAGGGAACAGCGCCAGCCCTTATACATGGCCTTATTCGACCTTACAAAGGCCTTTGACACTGTCAACAGCGAGGGTCTATGGAGCGTCCGCCTCCATTTCGGATGCCCCAAAAGTACGTCACCATCCTCCACCTGCTCCACGACGACATGCAAGCCGTGATCCTTACCATCGGATCCATCACAGACCCAATCCACGTCCGGACCGGGGTCAAACAGGGCTGCGTCATCACCCCAACCTTCTTCTCAATCTTTCTCGCCGCCATATAGCTATATGGCATACATTAGTCACTCATATGTGGACTGATCTCAGCAGCCAGTGAATGTTCATCATGTGCATAATGGTATCTGTACCTATTCTTCATATGACATATCTAACTCATCTCTTTACTCTCCCACAGGTCCATCAAGAACAGCCCCCGCCCCCCACCCTGCCCCACTGTCCAGGAGGAAGAGAAGGATGACTCCACAGAGGAGACTCCAGCTTCTGAGGGTACACCGTCAGCAGACGTAAGCACGCCCAGCACCAGCGCAGATATGCACAGCTTGGTGAGTGTCACGTGAGATAATAGTGTTGTCGCCTGGTGTATCACACTTCGCAAGTGAGCAAGAGCAGATGGTGGAGATAGGGACACCAGTGGAGATTCCTCGCTGGAGGATGCAGGACGCTATAAGCTCTGCTCAGCTGCACGCAGACGCTGAGCCTTGGGGGCCAATGAGAAAGAGGGTGATCTTGGAGGGGCAGCAAGAAATGCAGGAGGCTCTAGCAGGTCTTGCAGCTGCGAAATCTACAAATGTTCAGAGAAAGGAGCACCCATCTGCAACATGAGCACCACCATGCCGCAGGCGATGGCGACTGTAGGCTCTTCCATGGAAAGGATGGGCATCTGCATGGAGCAGCTAATGCGCCACATGGTTTCTATGGAGAGTCGATGGGTATCTATGGAGACTAGATGGCCGAGGCTCATAGACGTCCTCTCTAAGAGGGATGCCAACGTAGATCCTTGCATCAGGGAGGTGCATGTGACTCATGAGAGGGAACATGAAAGTGGGGACTCCTCTCAAAGCGCTCATACTTTTCCACTTTTGCCACCCCCCCCATTCCCCCCCCCCCACCCAGTCAGAGCCCAGATGTCTCATCAGATTGCGATGGCTGTGTCTACCCCTGCCCAGTCGCAGGAGGAGCAGACTTTGGCGGGGCCCTCAGAGGCTCCATAACCCAGAGGATGTCTACCAAAGGGTCTGTGCAGTCACAGCAGGAAAGTGAGTAGGCTGCCTGTACCTCTGCTGAAGCCACAAGGGTAGCACATCGTAGAAAGACACGTAGAGAAAGATGAAATACAAGTAGGTTCACAAGGGTAGCCACTTGGTGTTTATTAAATGTTTCTGTAAAGTTTCCATTACTGTAATGTCACAGCTAAAAATCTTTATTTTCCCCACTATCTAGTCATTGACAGATTTGTGTACACCTTTGGAAGTGGCTTAGTGTGTTTGAGTGAACGGTGAGGCATAACGTTACCTCTAGCATTGGTGGTCAGTGTGAAAGGAATGGCTTGGTCATTGTAGGGATGCTTTATGGTGTTGCTGTGGGGTGGTGCCAACCTGGTGCAGCATGTGGCAGCCATATGGGTGTAATGTGTGAAGTTAAGTAAATCTGAACATGATGAGCCCATCCATTGCCTCCTGGACAGCAATGTGCTCAGGTGCTGGTGGGATCTGCACCACAGGTTCCTTCTGCTCCTCCTCCTCCGCCTTGTTTGTCAGCTGATGCTCCTCCTACTCCGAAGAGTCTGTGCACTCAGAGCCTTGCTCCTCATGCAGTGCTAATCCTCTCTGCTGCGCTATGTTGTGCAGGGTGCAGCAAACCAAGATGATTCTGGTGATCCTGGCAGGTATGTACTGAAGGGCTCCTCCAGATCTGTCAAGGAATCTGAAGTGCATTTTGAGCATGCCTATTATCTGCTCTGTGACACATCTGGTGGAAATATGGCTTTCATTATATCTCTCCTATGCCTCAGTGCTTTGCCTCCTCAAAGGTGTCATGAGCTGTGTCTCCAGTGGATAGCCCTCGTCTCCAAGCAGCCAGCTGGTAAGTCTGTGTGGAGGAGCGAAGAGCTGAAGGAGGGTGGACTGATGCAGGACAAAAGAGTCATGGCAGCTGCCAGGGAATTTTGTGCACACATGCATGATGATGTTTTTATGGTTGCTGCACATTGCTGCACATTGAGGGAGTGGAAACCCTTGTGTTTGACAAAGACTCCTGGGTGAAAAGGGGTGCCCTGATGACCACATATGTGTGCAGTCGAAGATGCTTTGCACTCATGGGAAGCCAGACTGAGTGACAAAGCTGAGCGCCCACTCAGTAACACTGGTTCATCAGTGGCAAAGTTGATGTAATTGTCTTACTTGTCAAAGAGGGCATCGGTGACCTGTGTAATGCAACTGTGGGCGGCCGACTGCGAGATGCTGCAAATGTCTGCTGCAGATCCTTGGAAGGACCCTGAGGCGAAGAAGTTGAGGGCGCTGGTGAGTTTGACAGCCACTGGTAAGGCGTGTCCACCCGCTCCTCTTGGCTTCAGGTCTTCCTTCAGCAATGTGCAAATGCCTGAGCTTCCTTTTGGTACTGCTGCTCCATCATGTTGAGGAAGCTTGACCTAATCTGATGAACTCATGCTTGGCAGACACTAGCATGGGATGTGTATCCTTTATGTATATTCAATGCACGGATGTCCCCTCATCTCATTGCCGCTTGCTGTGTAGATACAGTACAATGTCCATTTACACGTACATATTTTTTGGGCAACTGTTTCAAATTTGTTCACTCACCCTACTCATATGCTGGGCAGTATAAATATATCTGTACATGTGATGTGTGATACCCACATTATAAATATTAACTGTAAAGAAATTCGATCTGGATGGTCCTTTGAAGGAAATGACTGTTGAAAAACAGTTGGAACACTGCTGTTGAAGTGGGAATCATGAATGTGATTAGTGACAGATGTCAAAAGAAAAGAGACAGGATGTTGGATCAGTCTTATTACCTGCACATGTTATCATGGCTGACAGTAACATATGGGGGTTGTGCACACTAACACTTCCTCTGATGGTGGGAATCCATCCATCCTCTGTAGTAAAAATGTACAAAACAAATACAAATCTTAACCCTAACTCAAATCAATGTATTTTAATACTTTATATATATTTTAAACTTAACATTCATATTTTCACAACTTTGTTACATGACTAACATTTCTGAGCTGATATGCAATAGAATACATTTTTTGTCTGTTTAACATGCCTGGACATTTTTATTTCACCGATTGCTGAATTTCTATTGTTCAAATTATTTATATTTTCTATCTTGTGTTTATAGTAGTATTTTTCATAAATTTCTTATGCTGTTAGGTAAGGACTATTAAGGTTTAGGTTATTTTACTGTCATGCTATTGGTACAATAATCTGTGAATTCATTAATATTTGACATACAAACATGCTTGCAATCAAATATATGGCAAGCACAAAATATTAAAATGCACCTTAAGGCATTGGCTGTATAATATTACTTAGTCCTGTAGCATTTTCTGACAGTCTACCGAAGATGACAGGAAGGCAAGCAGACAGTATGCAAGACAACAAAGGAACAAAATACTGTCTTACTAACTATAATACTTCCTGAAAACATGTTATTGATGTATGTGCAAAACCTAAAAGACACTTTACAAGTGCATCCAAAATATTCCCCGGTGTCTACTCAAATGTAGACTTTAAGAATTTATTCCAAAAAGGAAAGTAAAATAGCTTCTGCACATGTTGCTGAACATTGCAAACTGATGAGAAAGCTAATAGTTGAGACATTTTGTTTGCCATGTGACACCACTGTAGTGTCAAGTAACATAAGATCAAGTAAAAGCTACAATGATTACCAGAGCTTCTTGTTGTAAAAAAACATTTCTCTTTCCATAATTCATTGAATAGACATTGTATGATTTTTGCATGTTTTCCTTTTGAGTTGCTTCGCTGTGCCTTTTCAGCATTTATTTTATCTTTTACCTGATGTCAATGTTTCTGAGTTGTTTTCTATCCCTGTGGTTAAAGCATTCTTTGCTCACTTACTTATTTGGCTTCAGTTGCCATGTATTTTATTGCAAAGAATTATGGCCTCGTTCACATAATTTGCTCATGCCTCCACCATGTAGCATCAGTTCACTTTTCAAAAGAATTATGCTATGGGATTGGATTCATATAAGGATTGAGTCATGCTGATATTTTACCACATCGTGCAGCAGGAAAAAGTTGTTCTGGGAGCGCGTGGCCGATATATTATTACAGGGGTGCTGTGTCTTTATGAAGAATGTTGCATTCCTCTAGTTTTATGTACATGTTTAAATCTTTTTCTTCCTTGCTTTCTTCTAATCACTCAATACACACATGCACTATTCTCAAGACCTAGATTTTACCATTATTGGGGAGGTCAGCTCCTTTGTGATTTAGCCAGTAGAATATGGGCCTTTAATGGATTGATGGAACACAATCATCTGACTATCCTGAGATGCTTGACGTAGTAGCTAATCTAAACAGGCTTAGAATGAGTTAGTAGTTTTAAGCATCAACATACAGCCAGTACTTAACATAGAAACATAGAAAATAGGTGCAGGAGTAGGCCATTCGGCCCTTCTAGCCTGCACCGCCATTCAATGAGTTCATGGCTGAACATGCAACTTCAGTACCCCATTCCTGCTTTCTCACCATACCCCTTGATCCCCCTAGTAGTAAGGACTACATCTAACTCATTTTTGAATATATTTAGTGAATTGGCCTCAACAACTTTCTGTGGTAGAGAATTCTACAGGTTCACCACTCTCTGGGTGAAGAAGTTTCTTCTCATCTCGGTCCTAAATGGCTTACCCCTTATCCTTAGACTGTGACCCCTGATTCTGGACTTCCCCAACATTGGGAACATTCTTCCAGCATCTAATCTGTCAAAGCCCGTCAGAATTTTAAACGTTTCTATGAGATCCCCTCTCATTCTTCTGAACTCCAGTGAATACAAACCCAGTTGATCCAGTCTTTCTTAATATGTCAGTCTAGCCATCCCGGGAATCAGTCTGGTGAACCTTCGCTGCACTCCCTCAATAGCAAGAATGTCCTTCCTCAAGTTAGGAGACCAAAGTTGTACACAATACTCCAGGTGTGGCCGCACCAAGGCCCTGTACAACTGTAGTAGCACCTCCCTGCCCCTGTACTCAAATCCCCTCGCTATGAAGGCCAACATGCCATTTGCTTTCTTAACCGCCTGCTGTACCTGCATGCCAACCTTCAATGACTGATGTACCATGACACCCAGGTCTCGTTGCACCTCCCCTTTTCCTAACCTGTCACCATTCAGATAATAGTCTGTCTCTCTGTTTTTACCACCAAAGTGGATAACCTCACATTTATCCACATTATACTTCATCTGCCATGCATTTGCCCACTCACCGAACCTATCCAAGTCACTCTGCAGTATCATAGCATCCTCCTCACAGCTCACACTGCCACCTAACTTAGTGTCATCTTGGGCTGTGTATCATTGCATTATGAAGAAAGAAGGCATTACTTATTATAACATTTGTTATTAAGTTACTACAAGTGTCACTTGTTTTTTTTTTAAATCTTAAGTGCATAGTTTTGAGCTAACACTAGAGCTAATAAGGTATAATTACAGGTATGCGTTACACCAGCAGTATTGCACGTTATTAAATCATTGAGCTAACCTTGCACATTATTATATTCATAAAACATCAGGAACTACAAATTTAGGGGCTTAGGGGTCGAAATTCGGTCCTGCCGTTTTGGAGGCGGTGTCACTGGCTGAGTGCTGATTTTAGCGCCAGGCGTTAGGTGCCGCCTCAAACTGCAAAATTGAGTTCTGCTGCACAAAGATGAGAGAGCAGCACTAAAAGCGGCATTGCACACTCATCGTCAGGTGCCAATGGAGCGGCTTCTCAGGAGACTGACTGAATTTCCCAACAGTAGACTGCCGGCATGCGAGTTTAAAAAAAAAAAAAAAAAAAAGTTTCCCACACTTTCCCTCACCCAAACCCACACTTCCCCACTGGTCCCATTAATACCTAACTGCTAAAAAATAAACATAAACACTTACCTTGATCCCTGGACACTACCACCCCGGTATCCCTGATGTCCCACCACCTTTCCCAGGCTGTACGGACGCTTGCCGTTAAGGCCACCATACTCACCAAATATCGCAGCGGCGGCGGCAAGAGGGTGTTGCACGCTTGATGCTGTCACCACGTGGGTGGCGGCCGAGCGTGCGGCGGTAGGTCTTGGCGCCGCCCCCACTGCCCAACTAAATTTCCCGACAGACCAGGAAACCAGTCGCTTCCGACGATAAGGACTTGGGCGCCCATTAGCCGCCCCTTTCCGGCGGTAATGGGAGGCATAAGAAACCGAATTTTGATCCCTTAATGTTCTGATTTCTACTTACATGGATTCAAAAATGATGTTGGAAAATACAGCACTAAATAAGTTGGTGTATTTAGTGGGAAAAGGGAAAGGAGGTTAACAGCCGCTGAAAATGGTAGCGTGGCAGGATAGAAAACTTGGCACTGGGAACTAATCATTATTAGTCCAGCAATAAACTCACCATGTAATGCCCTCTTAGTCCCGGCAGCAGGCCCCAATGTGGCGTGCCCAAGTGGCGGTGCAGCTTCAACAGCCTCTGAAAGCAAGGCTGTCATTTTGCAAAGCACTGTGGGATCTTAAATGCGCAATGGATTGTCGTTTTCTTAAAAGGGCAATGCCTTCTGAAATGATAAAAAATAAAAATGATGTAAAAATATGCAGTTTTCAGCCCTTAGATCTCAACTGCCTTTTGAAAAAAATTTACATTAAGAAGAATTCCCAAATGGGAGTCTTCAGCTCTTAAAGCTGAATTGCCTTCCTCACCTAAAACAATGGGAAGAGTGTTTCAACACTATTGTGTTCCTAACACAGATGAGGCTGCACACAGGGAGGTTAAAGTAACAGTGACCTCAGTCTTTATTAAGACACTCCAGAGTGAGGAACAGACCTTAGGGGCCGGCTTATATACAGTGCTCCCAAGGGATGCTGGGATCCCTTGGGACTTCAGGAGATGTGCTCCCTGGTGGCGGAACATGGGAGTGCATGCTTTACAGATACACAACATCACTCCCTCCACAAAGTCAAAGTGAAAACTATTTACAAGGTGAGGCGGTTGGGAGCCTTTCTTTCCCTGGTGGACCACCTCGATACAAATGTCTGTTCTGGTGTGTTGGCTGTGCCCTCGCTGAGCTGGCGTGTTGTTGGCCCTGCAGGGCTGCTGGGTGAGCCTGGCCTTGCTGGGCTGTTGGGCGTGATGGGTTCGATTTCCTGGTCCGGGGTGGTGTCGTTGATCCTTTGGGTGTGTGTTGTGGGCTCGAAAAAGGTGGTGTCTGCTGTGGGTTGTTCAGGGCAGTCTGTGAATCGCAGCCTCGTTTGGTCCAGGTGCTTTCTGCAAATTTGTCCATTGTCTAGTTTGACTACAAACATCCTACTCCCTTCTTTAGCTATCACTGTGCCCGCGATCCACTTGGGACCATGTCCATAGTTTAGCACATACACAGGGTCATTCAGATCAATTTCTAGTGACAAAGTGGCACGACCATCATTTACATTTTGTTGCTGCTGTCTGCTCTCTACCTGATCATGCAGGTTGGGGTGAACCAGTGAGAGTCTGGTTTTAAGTGTCCTTTTCATGAGTAGCTCAGCTGGGGGCACCCCTGTGAGCGAGTCGGGTCTCGTGCGGCAGCTGAGCAGTACTCGGGACAGGCGGGTTTGGAGTGAGCCTTCTGTGACTCGTTTAAGGCTCTGTTTGATTGTTTGTACTGCCCGCTCTGCCTGCCCATTGGAGGCTGGTTTAAACGGGGCCGAGGTGACATGTTTGATCTCATTGTGGGTCATGAATTCTTTAAATTCGGCACTGGTGAAACATGGCCCATTGTCAATGACCAGTATGTCAGGCAGACCGTGGGTGGCAAACATGGCCCTCAGGTTTTCAATGGTGGCTGGGGCGGTGCTTCCCGACATTATTTCACATTCAATCCATTTTGAAAAAGCATCCACCACCACCAGGAACATTTTACCGAGAAACGGGCCTGCATAGTCAACATGGATCCTCGACCATGGTCTGGAGGGCCAGGACCACAAACTTCGTGGTGCCTCTCTGGGCGCGTTGCTCAACTGAGCACACACGCTGCATTGCTGTACACAGGACTCTTAAGTCAGAGTCGATACCGAGCCACCACACGTGGGATCTAGCTATAGCTTTCATCATTACTATACCCGGGTGTGTGCTGTGGAGATCCGAGATGAACGTCTCCCTGCCCTTTTTGGGAAGCACTACACGGTTACCCCACAACAGGCAGTCTGCCTGAATGGACAACTCGTCCTTTCGCCACTGGAATGGCTTGATTAGCTCTTGCATTTCAATGGGGATGCTGGCCCAGCTCCCATGCAGTACACAGTTATTTACTAGGGACAGCAGAGGATCTTGGCTGGTCCAAGTCCTAATCTGGCGGGCAGTGACTGGTGATTTATCATTTTCAAATGCTTCCATGACCATCAACAAGTCTTTGGGCTGCGCCACCATCAACAAGTTTGCAGGCTGCGCCATTTCCACCCCCGTGGTGGGCAATGGTAGCTGACTGAGAGCATCCGCACAGTTCTCGGTGCCTGGCCTGTGGCGGATGGTATAGTTATATGCTGATAGCGTGAGTGCCCACCTTTGTATGCGGGCTGAGGCATTAGTATTTGTTTTCAGCGAACAGGGATATGAGGGGCATGTGATCGGTTTCCAGCTCAAATTTGAGGCCAAACAGGTACTGATGCATTTTCGTTACTCCGAACACACACGCTAATTCCTCTTTCTCAATCATACTGCAGGCTCTCTCAGCCTTAGACAAGCTCCTGGAGGCACAGGCGACAGGTTGCAACTTCCCCGCATCATTAGCTTGTTGTAATACACACCCGACTCCGTATGACGACGCATCACATGCTAGCACAAGTCTTTTACATGGGTTATACAATACAAGCAGCTTGTTGGAGCATAAAATGTTTCTGGCTTTCTCAAAAGCAATTACTTGTTTTTTTCCCCATACTCAGTTCTCACCTTTACGCAATAACACATGTAGGGGCTCTAAGAGGGTGCTTAACCCCGGTAGGAAGTTACCAAAATAGGCACTCTCGAGTAAGGAACAGGCCTTAGGGGCCGGCTTATATACAGTGCTCCCAAGGGATGCTGGGATCCCTTGGGACTTCAGGGGATGCGCTCCCCGGTGGCGGAACATGGGAGTGCATGCTTTACAGATACACAACAAGCACTCACACAAATGGCTAAGCAAGCCAGGGAAGGGGCATCCAGGGTCTCGCATACAGCAGTCCAGCTTTGTGCAGGGGACCAACACTGCAGGAGGCCCTCCGGAAAGAATGATGTGAGATCAGATCACCAAGGCTGTCACTGCTAGCAGTGTCACCCCAACACCTGGCTCCAAAGAAGCTTCATGACCTCAGACCAGTGGTCAAGGTCAGTGTACGCATCTTCAAAATCCATCTCCTACCAACTGCATCACTAGCCTCATACACTGCAAGATGCTGGTATCCTCAAACGTTATCTTCCCTCCGACATGCACCTTTTGTTTTCCTTTCCTTCCCTCACCACAACTCCACCCTTGTGCCTTCCTCATTTCATACATCCAAGAAAGGCAGCCTATCCAGCAAATGGAGGAAGAAAAACAAAAACAAAATAAAACATCATCAGTCGATTTGACACTTCCAGCCACCAACTCCTTCAGGTTGACCAGTAAGGCCATTTGCAGTGTCCCGCACTGAAAGTCAGCAGCTGTCCACCAGCCATGCTGTAGCACTGCATGACCTCAGTACGACAGGCAAAGGCACACACAAGACAGTCACGAAGGGAATGCATAAGGGTGATGAGTTGATTTCTTGATGTCATATTGGATAAATAGATGTATAAAGTTGGATTGGAAAGTTGACTTTGTGGTGGCATTTATTTCAGCATTGTAGCCAAGAGGTCACTGTAACAGAGGGAAGGTAAGGTGTGGGACAAATGTTGAAAGGGGGATTTAGGTTGTGGTCACTGGTATCGCAGGTGGATAATTCCATCCCCGATATCCCGACCTGACAGGGGCGGATTAACCTTGGGGCGGTTGGGGCTGCAGCCCCAGGCCCACTAAAGAACATATGCCCACCAAATAAATGTAGGAAAATAATATAAGGCCTCCCAAATAGGCTGAATAGAATAGGCTATAAGAGAGGAAAAACAAGACCGAGGAAAATAGATTCACTTGTTTATACCTATATACAGAAGAACCTATATACACTAAAGTACCGTACCAATATACAGAACAGAATATGTACAAGCGTGTTTTATTTCACATGTTATTGAGAGAAATTTGCAAATATGTATAGGAATCTAGCACTGCAATGTTACCAGAACCAGAATATATACCTACTTGATAAAGAATATGTTTTCATTGTTGAATATACTGGCCTATGTTTTTAGAAATTTAGAATTCAGCAGAGGAGGACAAAGGGTCTGATTAGGAGGGGGAAAATAGAGTATGAGAGGAAGCTCGTAGGGAACATAAAAACAGACTGCAAAAGCTTCTATAGATATGTGAAGAGAAAAAGATTAGTGAAGACCAACATAGGTCCTTTGCAGTCAGAATCAGGTGAAATTATAATGGGGAACAAAGAAATGGCAGACCAATTGAACAAATACTTTGGATCTGTCTTCACTAAGGAAGACACAAATAACCTTCCGGAAATACTAGGGGTTCAAGGGTCTAGCGAAAAGGAGGAACTGAAGGAAATCCTTATTAGTCAGGAAATTGTGTTAGGGAAATTGATGGGGTTGAAAGCTGATAAAACCCCAGGGCCTGATAGGCTGCATCCCAGAGTACTTAAGGAAGTGGCCCTAGAAATAGGGATGCATTGTGATCATTTTCCAACATTCTATTGACTCTGGATCAGTTCCTATGGACTGGAGGGTAGTTAATGTAACACCACTTTTTAAAAAAGGAGGGAGTGAGAAAACAGGGAATTATAGACCGGTTAGCCTGACATCGGTGGTGGGGAAAATGTTGAAATCAATTATTAAAGATGAAATAGCAGCGCATTTGGAAATCAGTGACAGGACCGGTCAAAGTCAGCATGGATTTATGAAAGGGAAATCATGCTTGACAAATCTTCTAGAATTTTTCTGAGGATGTAACTAGTAGAGTGGACAAGGGAGAGCCAGTGGATGTGGTGTACTTGGACTTTCAAAAGGCTTTTGACAAGGTCCCACACAAGAGATTAGTGTGCAAAATTAAAGCACAAGGTATTGGGGGTAATGTATTGACGTGGATAGAGAACTTGTTGGCAGACAGGAAGCAGAGAGTCGGAATAAACGAGTCCTTTTCAGAATGGCAGGCAGTGACCAGTGCTGGGACCCCAGCTATTTACAATATACATCAATGATTTAGATGAAGGAATTGAATGTAACATCTCCAAGTTTGCAGATGACACTAAGCTGGGTGGCGGTGTGAGCTGTGAGGAAGATGCTAAGAGGCTGCAGGGTGACTTGGACAGGTTAGGTGAGTGGGCAAATGCATGGCAGATGCAGTATAATGTGGATAAATGTGAGGTATCCACTTTGGGGGCAAAAACAGGAACACAGAATATTATCTTAATGGTGACAGGTGAGGAAAAGGGGAGGTGCAACAGGACCTGGGTGTTATGGTACATCAGTCATTGAAGTTTGGCATGCAGGCACAGCAGGCGGTGAAGAAGGCAAATGGTATGTTGGCCTTCATAGCTAGAGGATTTGAGTATAGGAGCAGGGAGGTCTTACTGCAGTTGTACAGAGCCTTGGTGAGGCCACACCTGGAATATTGTGTTCAGTTTTGGTCTCCTAATCTGAGGAAGGACATTCTTGCTATTGAGGGAGTACAGCGAAGGTTCACCAGATTGATTCCCAGGATGGCAGGACTGACATATGAGGAGAGACTGGATCAACTGGGCTTGTATCCACTGGAGTTTAGAAGAATGAGAGGGGATCTCATAGAAACATAACATTCTGACGGGATTGGACAGGTTAGAGGCAGGAAGAATGTTCTCATTGCTGGGGAGTTCCAGAACCAGGGGTCACAGTCTAAGAATAAAGGGTAAGCCATTTAGGACCAAGATGAGGAGAAACTTCTTCACTCAGAGAGTGGTTAACCTGTGGAATTCTCTACCGCAGAAAGTTGTTGAGGCCAGTTCGTTAGATATATTCAAAATAGAGTTAGATATGGCCCTTATGGCCAAAGGGATCAAGGGGTATGGAGAGAAAGCAGGAAAGAGGTACTGAGGTTGAATGATCAGCCATGATCTTATTGAATGGCGGTGCAGGCTTGAGGGGCCGAATGGCCTGCTCCTGTACCTAATTTCTATGTTTCTATGTTTCTATGTTTTCATACTCAGAATCAGAATCATATACGTCATGTAATGAACATGAAGAAAGATAACTATAGACCCATTAGGATTATTTGCCCCAGGCCCATCAGGCCCTTAATCCGGCCCTGCAACCAGAAAGGGGCTGTCTGGGTTGCATCCTTCCTTCTGCTTCCTATCTTCTGCTACCTCCTCTTCCTTCTGCGAGCAAATGCTGTAAGTCTGAAATAAAAGCATAAAATGCTGGAAATACTCAGCAGGTCAGGCAACACCTCGACCTGAGACATGTAATCTGTTTCTCTCTCCATGGATGCTGCTGGACCTGCTGAGTAATTCCAGCATGTTCTACCTTCTCAGAGGTCTTCCTTTACCATCCGAGGCCTTGCATGCATCCAGCTGCACTCCTTGCACACTTAAAAAACTTTTAACATCTATTGCACCAAGCCACTATTTAAATAAAATTAAAAATACAAATTCAGTCCTAAAGCTTAAATGCAAACTTACCAACGATGTATATGTCACTTTAAGAGGTGCTGATAGCGCCTCTGTCAGTCTGCTGAACGCTAGGTTTTCATGGTGAGCCTCGGACCAAGCGCTGAATTTAGTGCTATGGTCTAAGTTTGCTGAGGTGATGTTAAGTCAGCGTTGCACACTAACTGACATCATCCTCTCTTAATTTACATTTCTAGGGGCAGTGCTGCTATCGGCAGCACTAAGGCCCTCACAAAATGGCCGAGTCACACGCCACAGAAGGACGCTAGAGTGGCGAACGGCAATTTTAGACTGGATCATACCGATGACTTGTGGCGGTAAGTGGTCCAATTTCTAGGCTGTTGGCATTAGGTTGCAGTTTAGTTTTTGAAAATAAGTGTCTTCTCAAGAACTGATTTATTATTTTTAAAAATCACACCTGCTTCGTTATATACATGCTACATGTATCCAGTACACATCACAAATATCTCACACAGATGGTCCTTCTATGTATAAGAACCTTAAGGAGAATATTATGTGCTCTTGTTATCGAAGCTTTCAATTTCATATCAAAAAATGACACAAGCACTATTTTAACTGATATTTTTGTTGTGCTAAACCTGTTAAAAAAAAGCTAATATATTTTACTGTAAGAAATAAATCAAAATGTATTACAACATATTTTTTCTGTATAAAACAAGCCCTTGGGCATGCTGAAAAGAACAGGCGTTGCACAATATCAGATTGTCAACATAAACGTTGTGTTGTGCTCTCTGTTGCAATTCTGATATTGTGCGACAGCAATCAGCTCTTATTGCTTCAGCCTGCTGCTCTGTTGGAAAAATCCACTCATCTATAATGATATTTTATAGTTCCTTTTAAAAAAAAAAGGCAGAATAATGTGATCAAAAACCTTTGAATGATCAGCAGTTTATTGATTGCATTACAGAACAAGATACATTTATTTTGTTTTCAAAAATAAAATCCAGTTGTAGTGCTGGAAAATCCTGCTTAAAATATGAATACATTTCCTAACACTAAGAAGCTGCCAATGCTGCTTTTGTCTGCAATGCACTATGGGAGGAACAATATTGTTGCATTAAGCTCTTGCACGATAAGACTTTCCAAAGAATTCTGTTTTTTTTCAAAAAGGTGAGACAAAATCTAAAAGGGGGTTGGAGGAAATACAGTACTAAAAGATTGAGTTGTCTACCACAGGAACACATTCATTTACTAGAGGTTTCGGTTTAGGAGTAAACTACAAAAATGTGCGGTCTCTTAAACAATGTATACTCGCCAGTTCAATAAAGTGAATAAATTTATATTGTTAACATACACAGTAATGCCAAAGGATCAAATGCATGTGAAAGGGAACAATTCCAGCACTGACATTCCTTGTCTTCAAGAGCATGGCATTTTTTAAAAGAATGGTTCAAATTAAGGATGTCATAATTACTGAACCTTTTATGTGACTCATAAAGATGGTATTATTTATCAACAAATAGAGATTTAACCATTGTGTTTGCCATTACTATAGACCCTGATGCCATCCTCTTGCAACTCGGTAGGAAGATGAATCCATTGAAGTAAATCAGATTAAGAAATTAATGAAGTAGCTATATATTATTTTGAATAAAATGGTGATAAGACAATTTAATCTCATTTTTGAATTGCAGACCATGAATCTGTTTAAAAGCTTGCACTGGAATAAAGAAAATCATTTGATGTTCTTTTTAAAGTTATGGTCCATTATTGTAATTAGATTATTTGAAAGAAAAAATGAAGCAACAACAAAACTTGCATTGATGTAGTGCCCTTGACAGAGAAAAATTTCCCAAGGCACTTCTGAGGAGGAGAGAGAGAGTGAATTCCAGACTGTGGGGCTTATGCGGCTGAAGACACAGCTGCCAGTGGTAGTGTGACATGGTGGCGGGGACAGGGGGTGGGGGATGTGGGAGGGAGGGGGTGGGGTTATGGGGGGTCACAAGAGGCCAGAGTCAGAGGAATGGAAAGTTTGAATGGGGTGGATTGAAGGACTGCAGGAAGTTAAATAACTGGGGATGGGTGCGGCCTTTAAGGAATTGAAACATGACAATGAAAATGTAAAATTTGAGGTATTGGGGATTATTGTAAGTCAGAAAGGACATGGATGATGAGCGAATGAATTGGATACAGACAACAGAGTTTTGGATAAATTGCAAATTACAAAGGGTGGAAAATGGGAGACTGGCCAGAAGAGCATTGGAACTGTTGAGTCTGGAGGGATAAAGGAAGAAAAATATAACTTACATTTTCATAGCACCTTTCACATCATCTCACAGTGCTTCATAACCAACGAAGCACTCTTAAAATGTAGTCACTGTTATAATGTTGGGAAACACAGCAGCCAATTTGTACACAGTAAGGTCCTACAAACAACAATGAGATAAATGATTGGATAATCTGTTTTAGTTAGGATGGTTGAGGAAAAAATGGTAGACAGGACACCAGGCGAAGACCCCTGCTCTTCTTTGAATAATGCCATGAGGTCTTTTACATCCTGAGGGAGCAGATGTGGCCTCGGTTTAACATCTCATCTGAATGACAGCACTTCTGACAGTGCATCACTACCTCTGTTGTGTACTGTAGAGTCAACCTAGACTATGGGCTTCAGTTCTGGAGAGGGGTTTGAACCCATGACTCAGAGACGTGGCTGTCACCACTAAGACAAGGCTGACACAAAGGTTATTGGTGATTTTGATAAAGAAATTAAGGGGTCATAGCTCCCTGTTTGGGGCGGTAACTTTTCACTTTTAGAAAATTTAGCGCGCAGCGAGATGCTTTGCCCAATTGTGTGAAATTCAGCGTTTTTGCCCGAGTGAAGGAGGCAGTAAATGGCCTCAGCTGGGCACTGCAGGGGCACCATTTCAGTAGAGTTCCATTCAATAATCAGCCTTCAATCCTTGACTCCAGCTCGATCTTGCTATTAAAGGGGAGGTGATTTGAAGCTGCTGCTGCTCATTTTCAGCATTGCTGCACTTCAGAGATCTGTGGACCTGAAGAACATTCTGAAAGGGCTGCTGCAAATCCCCCTTCAAGGGGGGATTTAACAATGTGGCTGTGGAGGCACTGGTGGGGGGACTTGAGACAAGGAGACAGTCCCTGTTCCCTGCATCGGGAAGGAGGCCATCTACGCAGGTTTTCCGGGCCCAAGAAGTGGCCCAGGAGGTGTCGGCCAGCAAAGTGTTGCAGAGACACCTCACCCAGTGCAGGAAAAACTTCAACAACCTCTGTCGGGTGGTGAAGGTGAGTACATGCTTCCACACCTTCTCCATACCAGCCTCTCAACCTCTGTCTGCGCACATTGTGCAAACCACCACATCCCCACCACTCAACCTCTGTCTGTGCACACTGTGCAAACCACCACATCCCCACCACTCAACCTCTGTCTGTGCACACTGTGCAAACCACCACATCCCCACCACTCAACCTCTGTCTGTGCACACTGTGCAAACCACCACATCCCCACCACTCAACCTCTGTCTGTGCACATTGTGCAAACCACCACATCCCAACCACTCAACCTCTGTCTGTGCACACTGTGCAAACCACCACATCCCCACCACTCAACCTCTGTCTGTGCACACTGTGCAAACCACCACATCCCCACCACTCAACCTCTGTCTGTGCACACTGTGCAAACCACCACATCCCCACCACTCAACCTCTGTCTGTGCACACTGTGCAAACCACCACTTCTACACCACTCAACCTCTGTCTGAACACACTGTGCAAACCACCACATCCCCACCACTCAACCTCTGTCTGTGCACACTGTGCAAACCACCACATCCCCACCACTCAACCTCTGTCTGTGCACACTGTGCAAACCACCACATCCCCACCACTCAACCTCTGCCTGTGCACACTGTGCAAACCACCACATCCCCACCACTCAACCTCTGTCTGTGCACACTGTGCAAACCACCACATCCCCACCACTCAACCTCTGTCTGTGCACATTGTGCAAACCACCACTTCTACACCACTCAACCTCTGCCTGAACACACTGTGCAAACCACCACTTCCCCACCGCTCAACCACCCAGCATCTGCAGATGCTCATACTCACATCCTCATCCCATGCCTTGCCTACATTCACAGCTATTCAACCACGGCAGGCATACCTTTCTTATACCTTCCACATACATAGCTGGACTCTTACTCACACACCTTCCATTCTTTTGAAGGCAAATAATGGCACATAATTGAAGGGAGCAGCAGAGGACTGGAGGACACGAACCTGAACTGCGGCCGCTGAGTGAACTTGAGGTGCGAGTGCTGTGGCTCATGGGCCCGCAGGTGGTGGGCACCGTCGCCGGCGGAGAAATCGACCCCGCTGGGAGAAACAACGGTATCTTTATCCCCTCTCCTTTTCTCATACCACTTTCCCCCAACACCAGAAGACTTTGTCACTTTCCAGCTCCTGACACTGTCTGCATTCCTTGCTCCATTCATGCCCCACTGCCCTCACCTTAATGCGAGTCTTGTGTCATTTATGCTTTCAGATAACCAGGCAGAAGCTGTGGAGCCTGCACCTGACCCCGTACCCCTTCCCCCTCCCCCACAAGAGATTCTGGAGGGAGAGGAAGAGGAGGAGCTGAACTCTATGTCATTGCTTCTCTCACCCGCAGGCACCAGTTCAGATACTGGTGCTACGCGTTTGTTAGAGATTAGGCTAGTAGAGGAGTCTGCACTGGGTGATGCACCGGGGCCTAGCGGGCTGCAGCAAGGCCAAGGGGAAAGGGAAGCTCGGGAGCCATCTCCCCAGAGGGTGAGTTCTGTTCCACAGGACTCAGATGAGGACCACGATGGGGAGGCATTCACACAAATGCACTCTGACATGATAGGTGCAACGGCAAAGGTGCCTGAGAGCCTTTCAGTAGTGCTATGGAACGTGGAGGAGTCCGCCTCCAGCAGTGCACAGAGCTCTGCGCACACCATGGAGCCCATCATTGCCTGTCTGCAGAGGATGGTGAACTCCCAGAGAGACCGTGCGGATCCAGACCTCATGATATGTGTCATGGGCGATGTGGCAGCTTCTATTTCAGCGCAGGCGGAAGCAACTCAACATTTTACTGCTGTAATGCAGACAATGGTTGATGGCATGGAAGCTCAGACTGCTCTCAAGCGGTCTCAATTCGATGTCACACAACGTCTTGTTGCAGTCATGCAGTCAGTGAGTGCTGTCACGAGTCTCAGACTGCTCTCACGCAGTCTCAGCTTGATGCCACGCATGGTCTGACTGGTGTCATGCAGTCAAAGATTGCTGGCATTGAATCACAGGCTGCTTTCATGCAGTTTCAGTTGGATGCCATGTGTGTTCTGACTGTTGCCATCTCCGTTGGGTCTGCCACAGCCCACTGGGGATCTCACGGTGTCGCAGCAGCCCACTAAACTCTGCTCTGGATCAGGAACCTGCTGTCCTCTCTCATGATGACAGTATTCCTGATCCCACCTTTGCACTTGCCACTGGCGGTCACCCAACTAGCCCAGACTGTCATCGCCCAGCCTGAGATGGTGCAGTCCACAGCCGGGCCTTCCAGGCCCAGAGCTGGTCGAGGGCATCCTGTAAGGCCATCTGTGGTCTCTGACCCTGACACACAGCAACCTTCCACCAGCCGTGCTGCAGCCACAGGGATCACACTGCGGAGGAGCACTAGGATAGTTAGACCAAAGAGGGGATATAAGGAAATGCACAACGGTGATTATTATATACATTATGAAAGTGTTTATTGGTATGATATAAATCTTGATTGGTATGTTTCATCTTTTTCTGTTGTCTCTCATTTCAGTTTTGGGGCTTTGGATTGAAAGGAAAAATTGATATGGTGATGGGGACGTCCAGAGGAACTGGGAAGTGGGATGGAATTCATTGGAACTGATCTCTGATGATAAGGTCATGGACCGCCCTGGCAGAATCGCGATTAACTCGCTGCCTCCTCTGTCACTGTTGTTGCTGCTTCTGCTCCTCCTCCTCGTCCTCCTCCTCCTCGTCCTCCTCCTCCTCATCCTCCTGCTCCTCCTCCTCTTCCTCCTCCTTCTCCTCAGGTGGTGCGGCCATCCCTGGTGGCAATGGCTAAGTTGTGCAGCATGCAGGAGACGACGTCAAATAGGGGCAGCAGTCCAGGTGAGTACTGGAGGACTCCTCCCGAGTGGTCAAGGCAGCAGAACCATTGCTTGAGCGCTCCAATGGTCTGCTCAGTGATGCTCCTGGTGATGGTATGGGTCACATTGTGTGAGTGCTGGGCACGAGTGTTGGGGTTGCGGAGGGGAGTCATGAGCCAGGTGGAGAGTGGATAGCCCTTGACTCTGAGAAGCCAGCTGTGAGTTTGGTATGGTGGCTGGAACAGAACTGGCACACAGGTTTGGTGCAGGATGAAGGCATCTTGGCTGCTGCCAGGTTAGCGGGCATTGACGTGAGGATTCTGCATGTGTGGTCGCACACCAACTGTACATTCAGTGAGTGGAAGCCTTTGCGGTTACGGAAGACCTCAAGATTTTGATGCGGTGTCCGCAAAGCGATGTAGGTCAATGGTGCCCTGCACCATGGGGAAACCCGCTATCCTGGCAAAGCCACATGCATGCTCGTGCTGCTTCTCTCTGGTCATGGGGAAGGCGATGAAGTCCCTCCTCCTTCTGTCCAGAGAATCTGTGACTTTGCGGATGGAGCAATGGACGGCAAACTGGGAGATGTTGGAGATATCCCCTGTCGCTCCCTGGACCGATCCATTGGGATAGAAATTGAGCGCAATGGTAACCTTGACTGTTAGAGCTGTCCTCACCCTGGTCTGAGGCTCGAGGTCCGGTTGCAGCAGATGGCAGAGCTCTGTGACCACATCATTGCTGAAGTGCAGCCTTCGAAGACACTATTCCTCAGTGCAATTGATGTAGGAGAACTGCTGCAGGAATACCCTGGGAGGGTAAGGCCTCCTGTTGTGCCTTTTCCCTCTGGCCACATTTTGCTGCCTTTCTCCCTGTGTCTCTCCCTGTCCCTCTCCCTGTCTCTCTCCCTCTCCCTCTCCCTGTCCCTCTCCCTCTCTCTCTCCCCGTGCTTCTCACTGTTCCGCTCCCTGTCTCTCTCCCTGTCTCTCTCCCTCTCCCTCTCCCTCTCCCTGTCCCTCTCTCTCTCCCTCTCCCTCTCCCTCTCCCTGTCTCTCTCCCTCTCCCTGTCTCTCTCCCTCTCCCTGTCCCTCTCCCTCTCCCTCTCCCTCTCCCTGTCTCTCTCCTTTTCTCTCTCCCTCTCCCTCTCCCTGTCCCTCTCCCTCTCCCTGTGTCTCTCCCTGTCCCTCTCCCTGTGCTGCTTCCTGTCCCTCTCCCTGTTTCTCTCTCCCTGTTCTGCTCCCTCTCCCTGTCTCTCTCCCTGTCCCTCCCCCTGTCTCTCCCCCTGTCCCTCTCCCTGTCCCTCTCCCTGTTCCGCTCCCTGTGCTACTCCTTGTGCTGCTCCCTATGCATCTCCCTGCCTTTCTCTCTGCCTTTCTCTCTGCATTTGTCTCTGCCTTTGTCTTGGCCTAAGCAGCCTCCGATTGTGGCGATGGAGCAGGAGGTCGAGTGCCAACATAGCCTCCATGAGACGATATAAATGTTTTGGTTTCATAACTGCTCTCAATGATGCAAGAGAATAGTTAGAAAGCAGAACTGTCCTTGAAGTGAAAATCGCTGAAATCTGTCCACCAGCCACTCTGCCTATGTGTTCGCAAAAAGTAATAACCGAGAAAAATTGTTATTCAAGATGGTGCCTTTAAATAGCGCTCCTCCAGCCAATTCCTGACTCCAACTCGACAGCTGAAGTTGTCGTCACCGCCAGGCACCAGTGAGGGAGCGCAGCCGAATTTCTCTTCCGGGGCGGTAACGGGGCGCTGTGCACAGTGACGATGTCATCATCGCCGGGCGCAGCCGAGCGGGAGGCTTCCAGCAGGAGCGGGGGGATGCTGTTCTCACCACGCCCAGGGGAAGAAACATTTGTGTCCCCTTAGCCTCTCCCAGAGGCACTAATGGCAGGCGCACGGGAGGCTAATTTCGGCCCCTGAGGGTTTTCACTCTCAAATTTGTGTCACAATTAGTTTATAGATGCTGTCTAAGAAATAATATATGCACAAATGATTTAGTTTAGCTCAATGGATTTGTCTTAGATTGCAAACTGTTCGTGAAATATTAATCAAGACTAAACTATAAGGCCTATATGAGAAGATTGTTTAATTAAATGGTACTATGTATTTATACTTGGTGTAAAACAATATTTCCAATTTGGAGTTATGTTAACATTTTTTAAATCTTTTGAACTGAGTAACAGAGTACTTATTCAAGGGAAACATAACATTTACCTCAGATCTGCGAGAAGTATCAACTCTTTTAATCTCTGGAGTCACATCTTGACATTTCCTTTCCTCATTGTTCAACTCCCAAGTGTTTTTGAAAGCTCTTAGTAGGAGTAAAACTCTAGCCTCCGCTTATGTTTCTTTAACTTGTTTTCTTTATACTGTTATAATCCCTGACCCATGCAGTTCCTTGTAAACATTCCCTGTGGCCTTCCAGAAGGTTTTCGTTAGCAGCAGCTGTCTAAAGGTTAATTTTGCTTTCCTATGAGCTATGCTTCCTCTAACGCCCCCTCCTCGGATCTCAGTCAGAATGGGTACATCACAAACATGTCCCACTGGGCTCATGAATGAGACCAGATATTCCATTCAAGTTTTATCCCAGAGTTAATATTTTCATCCCTTGATGTACCGGTGACCTACTAGAGACATAATAGAACAAAATAGTCTGAAAGAAAGGTTTTCTATTTCCTCGTCATGCAGTTTTTTTATGTCAGTAAAATTAAGTGAGATTTAGCTTCTGGCTCTGAAGGACTGTGGCCTTTTACACTGTAATTACACAGAAGAGGCTGAGCCCCCTCAGCCCTGCATGGCCAACCTGCCATTAATCTGGGAATCCAACCAGCTCACAGGCATTAATATGCATTGTTACATTTGGAAACAGATGTTGCAGGGAACACCATAAATTACAAGCCTGACAGGTGTGAACTTGTACTGTGTTTATTGTAAAACAAACTGTTTCACCTTCAGTTCCTCATAAATACCAATAAAACAAAGCTGCAACTGTTTAAAGGCTTCAACATAGTCAGATCACTATCATTTTTATGTGTAACATAATTGAATTCTGCAGCTTATTCTGACCTCTTCTTTCAGGCCCAGACGTCCCCTCTGTTGGCAACATTTTAAAATCTACAGGATTCCTGTGGCAAGATTGAAGTACAATGCGATGCACCGCTGATTGGACACCCCTTGCTTTGTAGCTGTGTGCTAGATAGTGTGTCGGACTCAGGATTGTTTAGCTTGGCGATTTATCTAGATATGCTTTGTGCCAAAGATTACTTCTGTAAGGGGCCTTCGGTCCACACCAACTGTCATTGTACACATGCACAATGTCTGGTGGTATAACATTGCCTTGGGGTCAAACAGAAACCCGTGTTCCTGTATGTATTCTACTGGATAGAACACAAGCTTGCTCATGATCTCGTAGACTTCAGAAAGTGGAAGAATAAACAATTAATCGACCCCTGGTGTAGGCTATACACTGCAGAGTAGGTGTATTAAAAGTAACAGATGAGCAATAGAAAGAGACCATACAGCAGCTTGCACTATTTTTATAGAACCTTTAACTTGTGCTCCCTCCTTGGTTGCACAAATAACAGAAGACCCAGCACTGACACGACGAACAGCATTGGATTTGTAATTCCTATATAGATATTCATAATTGATCACCAAGCTCCATGAGAAAATCTCACACGAGTGAGGTTATACTTCCTCTACCCTCTGAAATAAAAAATTGGGTATGGGAGAACAAGCACAACTCTGAGACCCCAGCTTATTTGCACATATTGCCATGTATTTCCCCTTAACTTGATAGATTTCAGGACAAAGCAAGCAGCCCCAGTGGTTTCCACTTGCTTTGCAAATGAAATGAATTTATATAGGATCAATAACTTTGCAATGATTTTTTTCGATCATCTTCTCTAGCCTAGGAAAACAGTTAACAGTAACTAAATGTAAACTGACCAGTCACATCGCACAGGTATTAAAAATTTATAAATTTTCCTGTGATGTTAATTGTAACAGGATCTCCATTCATCTCACAAAATTAAGTGCAATTGCACGCTTTACT
The DNA here is from genome assembly GCF_044704955.1 of Pristiophorus japonicus. Lineage (NCBI taxonomy): Eukaryota > Metazoa > Chordata > Chondrichthyes > Pristiophoridae > Pristiophorus > Pristiophorus japonicus. The sequence goes on from NC_091989.1 coordinate 126,357,156, forward strand.
GATTTGATGCCCATGCTTTGTAACTGCTGGATATTGTGTGAGACTCAGGACCACAATGCTTTAAGAAACCATATTAAATGTTACTTCTTTGGAGTTTTTTTATACTGGTTACCTCATCAGCGGTACTGATCATTATTCTAATGAATTTGAAAATATTTAACCAAATGCAAATACTGCAATTCTATAATGCCTGAACAATTCATTATTTCCAAATTTTGGGATGTAAGATCTTTTAAAATTAAAATTTCCACAAGCTTGAATATGTCTACCGTAGTCATACAAGTTATATCTGTTAGTTTATAATCTGACATAACTTGATAACATTTAAAAAATCCATTTTGACACATTTACGCATGGGCATATTTTTTTTAGCAATTATTTGAAGGAAAAGGGCAGTTTGTTGCTATGGAGGATGTTAAGGGTATAAACTGATAGAGGCCAGATGACTCACTCCTATTTCCAGCCTGTCCTTAATGATTAAGATGATCTCTTGAGTATAGATTATAAGGTCATTCGATCGAGGTGTTTAAAATATTAAAAAGATTTGATAGGGTAGATATGGAGAAGCTATTTTCTCTGGTGTGGGAATCAAGGACAAGGGGGTATAATCTTAAAATTAGAGCTAAGTTCAGCAGCAAAATCAAGAAGCACATAATCACACAAAGAGTAATAGAAATCTGGAACTCTCTCCCCAAAAGGCTATGGATGCTAGGACATAAGAACAGAATAAATAGGAGCAGGAGTAGGGCATACGGCCCCTCTAGCCTAATTCACCATTCAATAAGATCATGTCGAATCTTCTACTTCAACTCCACTTTCCTGCCCTATCCCCATATCCCTTGATTCCCCCAGTGCCAAAAAAGCTGTCGATCTCAGTTTTGAATATACTCAACAACTGAGTAACCATAGCCTTCTAGGGTAGAGAATTCCATAGATTCACCACCCTCTGAGTGAAGACATTTTTCCTCCCCTCGGTCCTAAACAGCCAACCCCTTATCCTGAGATTATGGGGCTGAAATTGCCCCAGGCCTCGATCGGGGGCGGTAACCTTCCGGGACCAGGACTTTTATTGCCCGGCCCGGAAATCCTGCCCTCGACACAGAATTGTGAATTTGGGGGCGGTGCAGGGGTGGTAGTGTGGCACTGCACAGATGCTCCGTGTAGTGCAAATGTGCTATGGCACCCCTCCCCTTCCATGCACTCTGCACAGCCCTTTGGTGGCCGCCACTGGACCACCAGGGTAGCACAAGACCGTGCCTTCCAAACGTCCAGGGCAATTTCCCGGGATGTGGTAGCGCTTCCCCTCCCCGGGCAAAAACTGACTTGATGTTAGGCGCAAAAAAGTGGCAATTTCACCCGCTATGATCTCTAGTTGTCTCCAGCCAGTGGAAACAACCTCTCAGCATCTACCCTTCATGTTCTCTGAATTTTATATGATTCAATGAGATCACCTCTCATTCTTCTAAACTCCAGAGAATATAAGACCATTCTATTCAATCTCTCCTCATTGGACAACCCTCTCATTCAAGCAATCAATCTAGCGAACCTTTGCTGCACCCCCTCAAAGGCAAGTGTATACTTCCTTAGCAAAACTGTACACAGTACTCCAGGTGTGGTCTCACCAAAGTCCTACATTGTTGCAGCAAGACATCCATACTCTTGTACTCCAACCCCCTTATAATAAAGGCTAACATACCATTTGCTTTTCTAATTGCTTGCAATACCTGCATGTTCACTTTCTGTGATTTGTGTACAAGGACATCCAAATCCCTCTGAATATCAACATTTACTCATCTCTTACCTTCAAAAAATGTTCTGCTTTTCTATTCTTCCTGCCAAAGTGGATAATGTCCCATTTCCCCACATTATACTCTGTCTGTCACCTTCTTGCCCACTCACCTAACCTGTCTATATCCCTTTGCAGGCTCTTTGGGCTAGACTTTCCTGTGATCCCCTCAACGCCTGATTGCCCGCTTAGAAAAACCGTTAACGTTTAGAAACATAGAAAATAGGTGCAGGAGCAGGCCATTCAGCCCTTCTAGCCTGCACCGCCATTCAATGAGTTCATGGCTGAACATGAAACTTCAGTACCCACTTCCTGCTTTCACGCCATACCCCTTGATCCCCCGAGTAGTAAGGACTTCATCTAACTCCCTTTTGAATATATTTAGTGAATTGGCCTCAACTACTTTCTGTGGTAGAGAATTCCACAGGTTCACCACTCTCTGGGTGAAGAAGTTTCTCCTTATCTCGGTCCTAAATGGCTTACCCCTTATCCTTAGACTGTGACCCCTGGTTCTGGACTTCCCCAACATTGGGAACATTCTTCCTGCATCCAACCTGTCCAAACCCGTCAGAATTTTAAACGTTTCTATGAGGTCCCCTCTCACTCTTCTGAACTCCAGTGAATACAAGCCCAGTTGATCCAGTCTTTCTTGATAGGTCAGTCCCACCATCCCGGGAATCAGTCTGGTGAATCTTCGCTGCACTCCCTCAATAGCAAGAATGTCCTTCCTCAAGTTAGGAGACCAAAACTGTACACAATACTCCAGGTGTGGCCTCACCAAGGCCCTGTACAACTGGAGCAACACCTCCCTGCCCCTGTACTCAAATCCCCTCGCTATGAAGGCCAACATGCCATTTGCTTTCTTAACCGCCTGCTGTACCTGCATGCCAACCTTCAATGACTGATGTACCATGACACCCATGTCTCGTTGCACCTTCCCTTTTCCTAATCTGTCACCATTCAGATAATAGTCTGTCTCTCTGTTTTTACCACCAAAGTGGATAACCTCACATTTATCCACATTATACTTCATCTGCCACGCATTTGCCCACTCACCTAACCTATCCAAGTCACTCTGTAGCCTCATAGCATCCTCCTCGCAGCTCACACTGCCACCCAACTTAGTGTCATCCGCAAATTTGGAGATACTACATTTAATCCCCTCGTCTAAATCATTAATGTACAATGTAAACAGCTGGGGCCCCAGCACAGAACCCTGCGGTACCCCACTAGTCACTGCCTGCCATTCCGAAAAGTACCCATTTACTCCTACTCTTTGCTTCCTGTCTGACAACCAGTTCTCAATCCACGTCAGCACACTACCCCCAATCCCATGTGCTTTAACTTTGCACATTAATCTCCTGTGTGGGACCTTGTCGAAAGCCTTCTGAAAGTCCAAATATACCACATCAACTGGTACTCCTTTGTCCACTTTATTGGAAACATCCTCAAAAAATTCCAGAAGATTTGTCAAGCATGATCTCCCTTTCACAAATCCATGCTGACTTGGACCTATCAAGTCACCATTTTCCAAATGCGCTGCTATGACATCCTTAATAATTGATTCCATCATTTTACCCACTACCGATGTCAGGCTGACCGGTCTATAATTTCCTGTTTTCTCTCTTCCCTCCTTTTTTAAAAAGTGGGGTTACATTGGCTACCCTCCACTCGATAGGAACTGATCCAGAGTCAATGGAATGTTGGAAAATGACTGTCAATGCATCCGCTATTTCCAAGGCCACCTCCTTAAGTACTCTGGGATGCAGTCCATCAGGCCCTGGGGATTTATCGGCCTTCAATCCCATCAATTTCCCCAACACAATTTGGTAAGTAACGCTGGCGAAAATTTACATTTTCATGTTAAAACTAATTAAAACTAATCGCCCGGCGAGAAAATGGGCATTGCACCTTTATTCTCGGTGGTTTTCTTAGCGGTTGTGGAAACTAAATAAAACAGGCAGTTTTTTAAAAATTTAGTCCGAGGCTGCGGAGGGGGGGGAACTTTAAAAAAAATGTCAATTAAAAAAAAACGTACAAAGCATTCCCAAGACACTTTTACACCTAATCGCTGTTTTAAAATTAAAAAAAAATAAAGAACCTTTAACTGACCTTTCTTTGCAGAGTACTCACCTACCACCCTGTTTAAGCAGCTTTCACAGGGCGGTTCCCTCGACGATCTGGACGGGCTTCCGTTGAGGCCAAACTTATGCCCTAGCGATTTTCCCGGCATTGCACATTAGTGGTTTGGTCCCAGCGGGCGTTTTTAGATTTGGGCAATACCACTAAAAAACTAAGGGGGAAACTCTCACCGGGCAGAAAAACAGCTGTACCACCGAGAACCCACCGAAAATGATAGGAAAGTCTAGCCCTCTGTGTCCTCCACGCAGCTTACTTTCCCATCTAGCTTTGTATCATCAGCACTCTGTTCCCTCATCTAGGTGATTGATATAGACTGTAAATAGCTGAGGCCCAAGCACCGATCCTTGCGTCACCCGAATAGTTACAACCTGCCAACCAGGAAATGACCCGTTAATTCCTTTTTTGTTAATTGGTTTGAATGGAGAGCTGTCGGACACAGTTGGGTAATATAGAAAAGAAAAGTTATTAGGATAATACTGGAACACATAAAACGGATTGTCAATCACTGTCATAGAACAATTGAAGCTTTCAAGATTGAGATGTTAGTTTTTTGTTAGGTATCAAGAGATATGGATCAGAGCCAGGTAAATGGAATTGATCAAATCAGCCATGATCTGATTGAATGATGGAGCAGGCCTGAGGGGCTGAATGGCCGGCTCCTGCTCCAGTGTTCCTCAACCCTCATCTTTGGGTATTTCCGGATGTCAATGTGCTGCTTGCGCATTGGTAAAATTGTTCATTGCTTCCCTAAGCTACCCTTTCATTGCTTTTTTATGGCTAATACAATGATAAGCTTACAACTGCATTTAAACTACAGTGTTTAGTCCAAAAATTGATTTGCAGAAGCCAAGACAGCGGTGGGGAGTCTCCAATTGGTCTCAATGCTCTATGCAAAGGAAAGGATAAAAATCAGCCTGGGTTCCAGTGTCTAATCACCAGCAATGGCTGAGTTTCATAGTAGGTGCAATCCCACCATAATTGCTGATATTGCATCGTTGTGGATTTTCCAAGGCAAAGTATCCAGAACAAATAACAAAGGTAAATGTATACAGGATACTATAAAAATAATGAATTTCCTTGGCACCTCACACCCTTTTTTGTTAATTGGTTTGAATGGGGAGCATTCGGACACAGTTAGGTAAAATGGAAAAGAATACTTATTAGGATAATACTTATTGGAACACTTATTAAGGGCTCGAATTTCATGAAGGCCCCTGTCCACCCAAGTGCCGCCCAAAGGACCGCTGATGGTCGCCGAGGTCCCCGATGGTTCTTTGGGCGGAGTTTTCATCACCCAGGTCCCTCGAAGGTCAGCATGCGGCAAATCTGCGACATACGCCGCCAATCTGGGCGACAGCCAGCGGGAGCTCTCATTCTCGGCGGCAGAGGCGCTTGCCACCCAAGTGCCATCGAGGATGGAGTCGGGCCCACGGAGGGTCGAAGACCTGAAAATTAAAATCATCAGAAAAAAAAAATCCATCAGAAGACCTTCAGGGGACCCCATCCAAGTAAGCACTAGCGAGGGTTCAGATCCGTTTCGGATGCCCCCAAAAGTTCGTCAGCATCCTCCGCCTGCTCCACGACGACATGCAGGCCATGATCCTTACCAACGGATCCATTACAGACCCAATCCACGTCCAGACCGGGGTCAAACAGGACTATGTCACCGCCCCAACCCTCTTCTCAATCTTCCTTGCTGCCATGCTCCACCTCCCAGTCAACAAGCTCCCCACTGGAGTGGAACTAAACTACAGAACCAGTGGGAACCTATTCAACCTTCGCCGTCTCCAGGCCAGGTCCAAGACCATCCCATCTCTGTCGTCGAGCTACAGTATGCGGATGACGCCGGCGTCTGCGCACATACAGAGGCTGAACTTCAGGACTTTGCTTCCTGCCTCTGAGCCAATTTTGGATCCAACTTGCTACTTTGCCCTGGATCCCATGGGCTTTTACTTTTGTGACTAGTCTGCCATGTGGACCTTATAAAAAGCCTTGCTAAAATCCATATACACAACATCAAATGCACTACCCTCATCGACCCTCCCTGTTCAATCTAGTTCGTCAGACATGACCTTTCCTTAACAAATCCATGCTGACTATCCTTGATTAATCCCAATTGAAGATTTATCCTGTCTGTCAGAATTTTTTTCAATAATTTTCCCACCACCGAGGTTAGGCTGACCAGTCTGTAATTACTTGGTCTATCCCCTTCTCCCTTTTAAACAAAGGTACAATGTTAGCAGTCCTCCAGTACCATACCTGTAGCTAGAGAGGATTCAAAAATGATGGTCAGAGCTGCTGCTATTTCCTCTTTTGCTTCTCTTAACAGCCTGGGATACATTCCATCTGGGCCTAGGGATTTATTCACTTTCAAAGCTACTATGTTAATTTCACACTCCTCTTCCCTGATTGCAATGTCTGCATCGCCCCTCGCTTTTGTGAAAACAGAAGCAAAGTATTCATTAAGGATCATATCAACATCTTCTGCCTCACACACAGGTTATCTTTATGGTCTCTAATAGATCCTACTCTTTCCTTTTAACTCGGGACCCGGGTCCTGGGAGAGGCGTGAGTTCAGGGCTAGAAGAGGCGAGGGTCCAGGGGCAGCACAAGCCAGCCCACACTGCGATGTGTGTGCGCACTAGGCCCGTGCAGCAGAGCAGGTCTCCAGTCGTCTTGGGTAATCCTTGCCACTGGACCAAGACCTAGCTCTGTCAAGCCCGTGTGGTGGCTGGTGTGCAACAGCCACCACACGTTAAAAAAAATCCAAGCACAGGCATCTTCCACCCTTCAAGATGTAGTTCTGGATCTGGATTATTAGGTCCTTCATTGAAACACCTGTGAACGCATCCCTTTTTGGCGTGGAAGCAAGTTATCCTCGCTTCGAGGGACTGCCTATGATGATGATGAAGTCGCTATGAAAAAAAAATGTTTTAAAGTTCACTAACCTTTTTTACAGGATCTTCATACCTACTGTTGGGGATCAGTCCAGCCTCCGTTCTGGCGCCGACTCCCGCCTGCACCAATCTGGGAGCTCGGCGGGCGGGAAGTCAGTGGCACCACTCGGCCGTCCGCTGACATCAGCAGGCAGTTCCCGGCGGCTCTCTCCTCCTTCCCGCTCCAGGCCACATTGAAAGTGGCACTGGGAGGATCTTCATGAGGAAAGTCGGCGGCAGTGGGCGGCAGCTGGCGGTAAGGTGATCCGTTTCGAGCCCATAAAATGGATTGTCAATCAGTGTAGTAGGTTAAATGCCATACTGGAATCAAATTCAACAATATATACACTTAGACTTGTGTCAGCAGGCCTACCGCTAAAACAAAGCAAGTCGAATCAAATAAATACTCTTGTTTCTTGCATGGTAGTTCCTTAAATTACTAGCAGGTATTCCATTTTGTTGCAGAGATGATACATACGTTGGACTGAGTAACAATTCATGTGCAATTGCTACCTATTGACAGTGGGGGGTGGGGGGGTGGGGTGCGGGGGCGGAGGAGCATCAAGCTTAGAGTAAGACAAAATACTTCTTAGTCCAATTACTTTACTTAGGCTGTCTGGTGAGCTGTTATTCAAACTTGTCAGGACAGATCCTTTAAAGCTGACTTCCTCCCCAGTAGCCCTTTCTCCCACAGCCCTTCTCCAACTCGTTCAAAGAAGGAGGGAGAGAGAAGAGCCAGGCTGCAGCTCTCGTACATCACTGTGTCACCAACAATTGATTGCTAATTGACTTCTTAGCCCTTATTGTAAGCTGCAGGGCCTCTGCTTTTCTTGTGTACATTTCTAATGGGCTATTTTATAACTTATTCCCTGGTCAAAACAAATAGTTGTTAGAAGCACCGTTAATTTTCCATATCCCAGATATCAAGTTGACACATTCCATCATGCAAAAGCAATTCCATCTCTCAAAATCGTAGACATTATCATTCTCTAAGAAATGACACCTATATTTTGAATGAATTCCAGGCACATCATGTGTGTGTGACGGAAATGGGTTTTCTCAGTGCTTCTAAAAATCCCTGTACTTCATTCTGCACAGTTTCCAAATATGGAACAACTGTATTCTTCTGGCAATTGCAAAGTCAGCATGTTATCATTCAACAGTATGAGAACCAATGTTATAAACAGATGGTGGTGAAGCATTTCTTAACTCAGCTATGGGCAATACATCTGGTTAAATATCCTTCTGTGGTTTCATGCTCAGAATCTGTCAGTAAATCACCATTTCTTCAGATCTTAATACAGTAATATATCTGTAGCAAATTCAAGAAATAGTTGTTAACGAGGTATTATAGATACAAGTAAATGAACAAGCATTCAAATTGATGCTTAGTTGATCAGAGATATTTTTCTTAATGTAATTTGCCATTTATCCATTCAAAACCTCTCAGAAAATCATAAGAATGGGAGACTTGAAGAGAATTTGGACTAATCTTACAAAAATACCTTGCAATTATGTTTGTGAAGTTTGTTTCTCCATGATTGTGACACATCTGACATTTTTTAAATACCTTGTGCAACAGAGCATTCACATGAAATTTAAAATGTAATTCGTTCATCATTGTTTGCTGTACAATGGCTGGCTGTGACTTCCCTGAGATGGGACTCTGAAATTACATCTTACTTTCTTACATAAATGTGTCAGTGAAACAGCAGTAGACTTAATAGCAAATCATCTTGTACTGTATTCTTCAATTCACCCATAGTGAGAAAATCATGTCAGGATTAAATTAAATTTTCCCCAAAGTTCAAAGGTAACAATATTTTTGCCTTTATTGTTCCTTTTATGAATAAATGCCTTTAAGCACTAGCTTAAGTGCTAGCTGGACTTTAAATGGCTTATTAGCTTCAAAATAATGTATTTTTATATATTTATACAAGTACAAAGACATCATCTGACAGGAAAGCCAAGTACTGTGCAGCTTTTATTAAGTGGTAAGTGTCAAGAGTAAACAAAACCAGTAGTGTTTGTTGAATTCGAGAGGCACATCATGAAATAGTACTCAAGCTTCAGATCAGTCAAGGTGAAAAAAATTCATTTCAACAACTTGTATTTGTATAGTGCCTATAATGTGGAAAATGTCCCGAGGCATTTTACATATGGGGAGAAGGGAAAAATAATAAATGAAAGAATAAAGGAGAGGATGCCATTTCCATTAAAGAAGCTCCATGGAGCTTTCTTCAAAGCCCAAAAGGCGACTACACCACAGACTAAGATACTGAGCTATATAAACTAGGACATCTCTGCTGGATTTCTCAATTGCTAAGTGAGCAAACTTGAGTTAGTTGATTTGAATTGGGGCAGCAGCAGTGATGCTACAATTAGTCTCCACAAGATCCTGCAAATCCCCTGGGAGGACAGACGCACCAACATTAGCGTCCTCGACCAGGCCAACATCCCCAGCACTGAAGCACTGACAATACTTGATCAGCTCCGCTGGGCAGGCCACGTTGTTTGCATGCCAGACACAAGACTCCCAAAGCAAGCGCTCTACTTTGGCAAACGAGCCAAAGGTGGGCGGAGGAAACGGTACAAGGACACCCTCAAAGCCTCCCTGATAAAGTGCGACATCCCCACTGACACCTGGGAGCCCCTGGCCAAAGATCGCCCTAAGTGGAGGAAGTGCAATCGGGAGGGCGCTGAGCACCTCGAGTCTCATCGCCGAGAGCATGCAGAAATCAAGCGCAGGCAGCGGAAAGAGCATGTGGCAAACCTGTCCCACCCAACCTTTCTCTCAACGACTAACTGTCCCACCTGTGACAGGGACTGTGGTTCTCATATTGGACTATTCAGCCACCTAAGGACTCATTTTAAGAGTGGAAGCAAGTCTTCCTCGATTCCGAGGGACTGCCTATGATAATGAGCCTCACCACCCTTATATGAAGGGGAAAACGTGGCCAGTGCAGCTGCCTTTCGTTGTGATGTACTCATCCTAGTCTCAGCTGTGATGGCTGCCATTGTTGAATAACATGCAGATGCTCACTGCCCAGTTTTACATATGAAATGCACATGAGGTACTGGAGGGTTGCTGTCATGTGTAGAACAACACGCCAAGTGTGAGACATACCTTTCAAAGCAATGGGAATAGGAGTGAAATTATTTTAATAAAGAAGCAGATGCTATAAAGGTTAGCTATCCAGCGCTATTTTAAAAAAAGGAATTGTTTTTTTATATTGTGCCCATTCCTTGAGGAAGTCATGGTGAGCCTTTTCTTTGAGAGTACTAGTGCTGCTTCCATGATTGTGTTGAGTAGGGAATTCCAAGATTGAGAACAATGAAGGAATGACAAAGTTATATGTCCAAATCAGGATGGTATGAGATATGGAGTGAATGGGGCTCCCATGATATTATTGTTCTTGTCTCTCTCAGTGGGAGAGGTCATGAGGCTGGGAGATGGTGTTGAAGTGAGCTTGGTGAGTTGCTGCAATGCACATTGTAGGCTGTACATGCTACAGCTACAGTGCAAAGACAGTTAAGCGGGTGAATATTGAATTTGGTGGCGGGGCATTGATGAAGCAGAATGTTCTGTCCTAGATTGTGTTGAGCTTCGTACTGTTGTTAAGGCTGCACCCATCCAGGTGAGTGCTGAGTAGTCCATCAGACTTTTGACTCGAGCTTTGTAGATGTAGAGTCGCGCCGGACACCATAGTGGTGAGGGCATTAGCGAGCGTGTAATGAACGTCTGCCGGAAGTATGCAGAGTAGACAAATAGCGGACTCAATCACCCAGCGGTGCCATTTTTGAGCTCAATGGTCCAGCTACCTCTCTTACCCTTGCACAGCTGAACACGCATTCAGCAGCAGGAAGGACCCCTCCAACCCAACAGGGCTATTTAATGAGATCATCAGCTACTTATAGGTTAGTTGTTGTCAGCTTCTGTCATCACTCATGCCATGACAGGAGCTGACGACTACTGGACTGACCCCCGTCTAATCCGTTCCGTTATCTCCATCAATGTAGCCACAAAATGGCGGGGGCAACAGAAATGCAGCCGTAAAAAGATCAACACTGAAGCATTCAAAGACCCTGCAAAGAAAGTCCTACTTAGCCAACACCTCACAGCCAACCTGACGACCTCCAATGAACCGGAGCTGCAGAGTATCCATAGTGCTTGGTTTGCCCTCAAGTCCATCATAATTAGCACCTACAAGAGACCCTTGGTTACTCTACCAGAAAAAATCAAGACTCTTGGTTCGATGAGAACAACCAGGAGATCCAGGAGCTAATAAGCCGCAAACACAAGGTATTTCTGAATTGGAAATAGCTCCACAACTCACATAAAAAAAAGCAGACCTACAGAAAACTGAAGGCCGAGGTCCAACAAAAAACTTGTGACCTAAAGAACAGATGGTGGGTGGAAAAAGTGCAGGAGTTCCAGTATCTAGCTGACAATCACAAGGTGCGTGAATTTATCAGCGCAGTCAAGTCCACCTACGGCCCAAGCACTCAAGGTCTTATTCCACTGAGAGCCAAGAATGGAGAGCTACTCATCAAGGACAGAGAGGCAGTAAGTTCCCGCTGGAAGGAGCACTTTGAGGATCTCCTCAACCAAGAATCTGTCTTTGACGTGAGTGTCCTTGACTCCATCCCACAGCATGCTACCTGTCACCACCTTGGCACAATCCCAGCCCGGCATGAGGTTGAAAAGGCCATCCAACAACTTAAAAACAACAAGGCCTCAGGAACAGATGGAATCCCCGCTGAAGTACTAAAGCATGGCGAAGAAGTACTCTTGGTGCGAATCCATGACCTCATCTCTTTTATCTGGAAGGAGGAGAGCATGCCAGGGGATCTCAGTGACGCCATAATCGTGACCATCTTCAAGAAAGGGGACAAGTCCGACTGAGTTAATTACAGAGGAGTTTCCCTGCTGTCGGCCACAGGGAAAATCATCACAAGAATACTCCTCAATCGTCTCCTCTCGGTGGCGGAAGAGCTCCTCCTAGAGTCGCAATGCGGATTCCTCCACTAAGGGGCACAACGGACGTGATTTTCGCCACATGTCAAATCCAAGAAAAATACAGGGAGCAGCATCAACCTCGTCTGTCCTCAAAAATTTGCCACCATCCTCTGCCTGCTTCATGATGACATGCAAGCCGTGATTCTTACCAACGGATTCACCACAGACCCAATACAAGTGCAGACCGGAGTCAAACAAGGCTGTGCCATCACACCAACGCTCTTCTCAATCTTCCTCGTTGCAATGCTTAACAAGCTCACCCTTAACAAGCTCCCCGCTGGAGTGGAGTTAATCTACAGGACAAGCGGGAAATTGTTCAACCTCCAAGGCCTCCAATCCATTTTCAAGGTTGCTCCAACCTCAGTCATTGAATAACAGTATGCAGATGACACTTGCGTTTGTGCACACTCGGAGTCCGAATTCCAAACCATCGTTGACACCTTCACTGAAGCAAACGAGAGTCTAGGCCTTACATTAAACATCAGTAAGACAAAGGGCTTCTACCAACCTGCCCCTGCCACACAGTACTGCTCCCCTGTTATCATGATCCACGATGAGACCTTGGACAATGTGGACCACTTCCCATACTTTGGGAGCCTACTATCAGCAAGGACAGAAATTGATGACAAAGTCTTCAGTGTGCCTGTTGAGCCTTCGGCCACCTAAGGAAAAAGAGTGTTTGAAGACCAAGCTCATGGTCTACAGAGCAGTAGTTATACCTGCCCTCCTATATGCTTCAGAGATATGGACAATGTACAGTAGGTACCTCAAAGCACTGGAGAAGTACCACCAAGTTACTGGACTCCTCCATGCTCCTTGACATTGAACGCAGGTTTTCTGGCAATAGACCAAGCATTTCATTATGCTTATCCATCAGTCTTCTTTGTAGCCCGCCCATCGAAGTCCTAATCTGAGTCCTCTGCAGCAGAACTCATGTGTGACCTCGCCCTCCTGTGAGCTGGCACCTGTGCTATCCGTGCCCTCTGCCCTGGCTGCAGGCCACATTGCCTGATGTCTCACCATGTGCAGATCCCGCCTCTAAACTATCCTCTAAATTACGCGCGGTGTCAGTATCTGAGCTGCTGGCTGCGAATGTGAAATCAAGTGATGGTGTTTCTTCATCATCATTATCTTTCTGCTCTTCCATCTGTTGTTTTTCCACCATTGCTTGCCCAGTTTGCAGTCCTTGGGTATTTGAAAGGAGAAATGTACATGGGTAAGGTTGTGATGAGGGGAGGGGGAGAAAGCAAGAGGTGCACACTTACATCATCCCCTGGATGAGGGGGAAGTGAGATGTGAGAAGGAGGATTAGGCATGAGTATCCCGTAAACTTCAATGGTTTCAGCCCCACCGCTGGCCATGGCCTCAGCAATGGCTGTCCCAGTGATGGCGAGCACTGACTCCCCCATGCGGTTAAGGACATACAGGTGCGCCTGTACCCCGCTGGTTAGCTCCTGCTGCCTCCGGTTGTGTGCCACCTTGTCCTGAAAGAGAGAGGGAAGTATATCCGAGTGTCGTGCAATCTGTTTGGGCAATATGTCTGTCATGGTGTGTGCAAGGTGTGAGATGTGGGTGTGAGGCTTTCAGCAGTGTTAAGTATGTGAGGGTGAGATGAAGCTATGAATGTTACATAGGAGTAGTGATTGATGGAGATTGTTGGTAGGTGAGTGATGGGGGTGTGGTGCATTGAGCAGTGTATGGGGCTAGTGGTGCAGTTGGTGGAATATTCAATCACTGACCTTGCCCATTCGTCTTTGGGGCTTGACCCCTGGCAGTGACCATCGTGGCTATCTGCTCCCACAACCTTCTGAGCGTTTGTCTCAAGGGCCTCCTGACCCCCTGTGGATACGACACATCTCTCCTCCTTTCCACCACCTCCATCAAGGCCTCCAGCACAAAGTTGGCATGCTGCCTGCATTGGACTCAACAGGCACAGGTTAATCGCGCATCGCAATCCCGGGCCCGTTTTCCTGGGCTTCCAATTTTGCAGCCGGCATTGACACTGTTTCTTCAGTTAAGCTTCAGGCCAGTAATGGCCCCCCAAAATTAATGAGTGGGGGGGGGGGAGGGGCGGGGGGGGGTGGTGGCGGTGCGACTCAGTTATGGCGCTGTCATTGAAAGCCAGGAAGAGGTGTTGGGGATTTAATTTTTCATGGAGGTTGTAATTGACTGGCACTTATTTGACACAAATGTTACCTGACATTAGATTGCTGGGGCTTCTTCATTGCCTGAGTAAAATTGAACATAATGCAATCATCAGGAAATAGCCTTACTCCTGACTTTATGACTGAGAGAAGGTAATTGATGGGCCACGGTCTGTGCCTTGAAAAAGTTCTGCAGCAATGTCTTTGGACTGCAATGTTTGGCATTCAACAATCACAACCGTCTCCCTGCATGTCAGGTATGACTGCATTAATCTCTGGGCCCCAAGTGACCAGTTTTGCTAAGGCTCCAAGCTGCCATATTCAATAGATCGTTGCAATGATATCTCTGACTCTGACTGCTCCTCTGACATTCAACTCTTGTATCCATTTCTAGATCAAGACAATGAAGAGTTCTGAGGCTGAGTAACTCTGGCAGAATCCAAACTGAGGTGGTTATTGGTGTGTTGGTGTTGCTTATAGCATTATTGATGGCTCCTTCCATTGCTTTGTAATGATTGGAAGGAGGCTGATAGGGCAATAGTTGGCTGGGTCAGATTTTCCCTGTTTTTTGTGAATAGAACATAACTGGGCAATTTTCCACAATGAGTGCCCTGATCTTCCACCATTGTTTTCAATTGATTATTAATAACAATAAATTATTCTTTAACATTTTAGTGAGTTAAAAGGTTAGGAAGTATTTCTTTACACAATGTTTTTGGAGCATTCAATAGTTTGCTAGAGGTGTTTTGATAGAATAAATAGGGAGAAACTATTTCCACTGGCAGAACCAGAGGACACAGATTTAAGGTAATTGGCAAAAGAACCAGGGGGAATATGATGAGATTTTTTTTTAACACAACGAGTAAAGTAAAGTAAAGTAGAGTAAAGCCTGAAAGGGTGGTGGAAGTAGAATTAATAGTAACTTTCAAACGGGAATTGGATATATACTTGAAGTGGAAAAAATTGCAGGGCTTTGGGAAAAGAGTAGAGAAGTGGAACTAATTGGATAGCTCTTTCAAAGAGCTGGCACAGTCACAATGGGCCTAGTGATCACCTTCTGTGCTGTATGATTCTATGATAACTGGATGTAGTAGAGCTACAGTGTTTTGAGCTGATATGTTGCTTACGGGATGAATAAAGCTTTGCGTATAGCCTGCTGCGTTTGTTGGGTAGGTGCCAGCATTATAGCTGCACTGAAACAGATTGACTAAGGGGCAACCAGTTCTAGTGCACAGATCTTCAGCATTACAGCCGGGATGCTGTCAGGGCCCATAACCTTCACTTTGTCCAGTGCTCTCACCCACTTCTTAATGTCACGTGGAGTGAACCAAATTGATTGGACATTGTCATCTAAAATAGTGGGGATTTTGGCTGGAGGCCAAACAAAATCATCCATATGGCACTTGTAGCTGAAGTTGCTTACAAAGACTTCAGCCTGACCTCGTGCACTCACATGCTGGGTTCCACCATGGTCGAGGATGTGGATGTTCATGGAGCATCTCTTGTGACTTGCTTGATCATCTACTATTATTCTCAACTGGATGTGGTAAGGATTCGAGCTGATTCGTTGGCTATGGGATCGCTGAAGCTTTGCCATAGCCTGCTGCTTTTGTTTATCCTTTGATAGTTTACACAGTCTATATTTTAGCAACTTTCATAAATTACCTTTAAACAAAATGATGTATGTTAGCAAAATGCATGACTAGTCTAGTTGTTCAGTGGTTCTGATGCTAAACGGTTGGCGCTGGGAATGTTCAGAGAGTTATAGTTAATTAAAAAATATACTTTGAAAAGCGCTTTTTTAATGTGATGAGTGTTAATTTGTGTTCTTTAACAGGTCAGGCAATCTGGCTTTTCTGGCTGGGACAGCATCCTCATGATTTGGAGGGAACGGATGTGGTGAGGGTGCATTTATATTTCCTGAGAATCCTGCTTGAGTTATCGGGACTTGGTTTTGGGCAGAATTTCTTGATTTTCTGATATATAAGTTACAATCCACTGATATGATAAATTAATAGTCATCTGAATGGTCTATTTATGGGCTTTGTTTAAGCAACTTATACCAGAAAAATAAATGCACAGATGATGGCTTATGGGTATGAATGCAAATATTAATTTTAAGCAAGTATGATGCTTTTGTCTTGGTTAAATACAAAACTGACTCTGTACCTAATTTCCTCAACTATTGACCCTCCTCCCTCAAATGTAGATAGCCATTAGTACCTCAGCTCGAAGAAGGCGAGTTAACTGAAATCAGCATGGCTGTCACTTAACGTTCCTTACAAATAAATTGTCCCCTTCCTGGTGGATGTAAATTAGGTCCAAGTTTCACATGCAGCAAGCGTACAGATAAAATTGGTCTTACCTGTAGGCAAGAGGATTTTTTACTTGCTGTGATATCTTACGCTTAAAATGAGGGGGGAAACTGTTCTCTGAAGAGTTACACACTTGAAATGTTAATATGTTTTGTATAGACATTGACTGACCTGCTGTTATTTCCAACATTTACTGGTTTTACTTCAGATTTCCATCACTGACAGTTTTGATATTGTATTCAAGGTGTGCACATCTTGGATTTTCTTTAATTGCAGTGACCTAGTCTTGCAGTTAAATGCATTTGCAGCTTTGAGTCACAGCGCTGACAGACATCGAATCTGCTAACTGCACCTGTGACTGGGTTACTGCCTGGCTCATTATATCAAAAAAAACTTCCTGCATCAGGTATTTTCACATTCATAGTTGGGATGGTGAGTTGTAGTTCTACTTTTTAAGTCTTTGTGTCATTCAACAACAACAACAACATGTATTTATATAACGCCTTTAGCATCGTAAAACATCCCGAGGGGCTTCACAGAAGTATTATGAGACAAAAAATTAGCACCAAGCAACATAAGGAGAAATTAGGACCGGTGACTAACAGCTTGGTCAAAGAGGTAGGTTTTAAGGAGCATCTTGAAGGAGGAAAAAGAGGTAGAGAGGTGGAGAGGTTAAGGCAGGGAGTACCAGAGCTTAGGGCCTAGGCAACAGAAGGCCACCAATGGTTGAGGGGTTTTAATCAGGGATGCTCAAGAGGGCAGAATTAGAAGAGTACAGACATCTCGGGGGTTGTGGGGTTGGAGGAGTTTACAGAGAAAGGGAGGGCTGAGGCCATGGTGGGATTTGTAAACAAGGATAAGAATTTTGAAATCGAGGCATTGTTTAACTGGGAGCCAATGTAGGTCAGCGAGCACAGGGATGATGGGTGACAGGGACTTGATGTGAGTTAGGACATGGGCAGCCGAGTTTTGGATCACCCGAGTTTATGTAGGGTAAAATGTGGGAGGCCAGCCAGGAGTGCGTTGGAATAGTCAAGTCTAGTGGTAACAGAGGCATGGATGAGGGCTTCAGCAGTGGATGAGCTGAGCCAAGGGCAGAGATGGGTGATGTTACGGAGGTGGAAATAGGCAGTCTTAGTTATGCTGCAGATATGTGGTTGAAAGCTCATTTCAGGGTCAAATATGACACCAAATGCGAACAGTCTGGTTCAGCCTCAGACAGATGTTGGAGAGAGGGGTGGAGCCAGTGGCTAGGGAATTAAGTTTGTGGCGGGAACCGAAAACAATGCCTTCAGTCTTCCCAATAGTCAATTGGAGAAAATTTCTGCTCATCCAGAACTGGATGTCGGACAAGCAGTCTGAAAATTTAGAGACCATGGAGGGGTCGAGAGACGTGGTAATGAGGTAGAGCTGGGTGTCATCAGCATACATATGGAAACTGACATTGTGTTTTCGGATGATGTCGCCAAGGGGCAACATGTAGATGAGAAATAGGAGGGGTTCTAGGATAAATCCTTGGGAGACACTAGAGGTAACGATGCGGGGACGGGAAGAGATGCCGTTGCAGGTGATTCTCTGGCTATGGATAAGAACGGAACCAGGCGAGTGCAGTCCCACCCAGCTGGATGATGGTGGAGAGACATTAGAGAAGGATAGAGTGGCCAAACTGTATCAAAGGTTGCAGACAAGTCAAGAAGGATGAGAAGAGATAGCTTGCCTTTGTCACAGTCACAAAGGACATCATTTGTGATTTTGATGAGAACCGTTTCGGTACTGTGTCAGGCGTAGAAACCGGATTGGAGGGATTCAAACATGGAATTGCGGGAAAGATGGGCATGGATTTGGGAGGCGACCACACGTTCAAAGACGTTGGAGAGGAAAGGGAAGTTGGAGATGGGCGGTAGTTTGCAATGACGGAGGGGTCGAGGGTTGTTTTTTGATGAGAGGGGTGATAACGGCAGATTTGAGGGAGAGGAGGACAGTATTCCTCGAATGCAAGGAGAAGATAATGCATTAGTTGACAAACAATATAAAATAGGCTTTAGTTATTTTTATTATTTTGATCGGAATCGGTTCAAAAGCAGGGGGATGGGAGTGGGGGTGGGGGGGCATTCTTTAGAATGTTACTAATCAGATTTCAAAATAATCTAGATGAGAGAATTGAAAACCTTTCTAAATTTGTTGATGGCATAAAATTATTTGTGAAGGTAAAATGTACAGAGGAAGTTGGTCTTCGAATGGATTTGAAAAAGCTGATCCCTGATAAATTCCACTTAAGTGGATCAAGGCAAAATTATGGATATAGATATGGCGAGCATTCAAATTGTTTATACAATTAATGCAATTTTTTAATGAAAGTGGGGTAGGTTAAAGGAGTTGGGAGCAGAGACAAGTCTTTGAAATATTTCTGTGGGGTAAGACAGCAATTGATAAGGCAACTTTTACAAGGCATTGCCAGAGGTGGAGTCCAAGCATGTTATAATATCTCTAGAATATATTAGAAAGGCTGCAAATGGAATATTTCTGCCTGTTCAAAAGAGCACCAATCCATTAGAAAGGGTGCAAGGAACTTCATAGATGATTTTCGGGTTTAGACCTCAGTACAATGAAAGCATGCTGAAACAATACGAGGTTGATCCCTTTAGAAAAATACTTAGAGGGAAGACACCCAATTTTGGTTTATTATTCTTTCATAATGAGGGATTATACATCAAGTGGAAACTGGCAACATTTTTGATCTGAATTCAGACTTTGTGACTGGAGGGCATGATTTCAAAATTAGAAAACTGCACGCTAAGTGAGAAATGAGTGGGAACTCTCACTACCGATTGTAGACCTGTGGAAAAAGCTGTAATCCAATGCAGTGAGACTGTAGGCATATCATTGATTTTTATTTCAGGGGCATAAACCTGCAAGTAAACACAAATGATATTAACCAGTATTAGGATTTTAAACAATAATCTGCTGATTGTCAGTAAGAAATAGGAAAATTGGCCTATTTTCATTGCACAGTTCTTTTGAAGGCCTATTTGTGCTTGTTCACGAAACGACCATCTTTTCATTCCATATCAAATATTAAATATTATCTTCTATTTTTGATGATGTGAAGTTACGAATTAAGCAAATAAAAATAAACCTGCTGTGCAAGATTGCTTACTCAAGATCTGCTGCTATGGCAAACATCGACAAATTGATGCTAAAATACACAGCAGCTTTATCTGTATCTTGAAAGCCACTAACCATAGACAGATTAATGTTTTGGGTGTAAATCTTTCACCAGAATATCCAAAATATTAACTATGTTTTTTTTATCTTCTCAGATGCTAAGAGGCTTGTGCATTGCTTTTTTTGTTTTTATTTCACATTTTCAATTGTTTTCTTTTTATCTACATACAAAATGGAAGATGCAAAAGACCATCAGGCCCATCAGTGCCCATCATATCCATTAACGGATGCAATTGTGTGTGTCACCCACTCTAACCACAATAATACTAACTCCTGGTGGAGGCCTCAAAACTGAGCAAAACCTTGGAACAATTTTAGGAAAATAGCTGGGACGTGTCTTCCCGACACCCTAAGATATCAAGTTCCCTCCAAGAAATCATGGCTATTCATAATGCATCACCATACTCGGGTAATTCCTTCACCCCTATTTTCCGTCCAATTGTCCTCAATAGCATAGACCAGAAAAGACCACTTTCATCCATTGGGACAATCCCCAAACGACTGCATTTTCCTACATTATAAGACTATTGATCCAATCTCTGCACCTGCCCAGATCCTACTCTCGCCCTGAACTAGAAAATTTCATTCACTTTGCTTCCAATTTCCATCCTTCCCTCACCTTCACATGGTCAATCTCTGACTCTTCCCTTCTCTTTCTTGACTTTTCTGTTTTCCATTCTGGAGATAGGTATTGAGAGCCATTCATTATAAACCCACTGACTTCCACAGCTACCTGGACTATACTTCCTCTCACCAGTTTCTCCATCTCCATCGCATCTGTTCTGACGATGCCACCTTCCATACTAGTGCTCCTGATATGTCTTCATTTTTCCTCAACTGAGGATTCCTTTTTACCATCATTGACATGGCCCTTGACCAAGTCTGTTCTATTTCCCGCACTTCTGCTCTCACCCCTTCTCCTCCCTCCCAGAACCATGACAGGGTTCCCTTATCCTCACCTTTCACCCCGCCAGCCTCCATGTTCAATGGATTATCCTCTGCCATTTTTGCCACCTCCAGCATGATCCCACTACCAAGTAGAACTTTCCCTCTCCTCCCCTTTCAGCATTTCGAAGAGACCACTCCATCTGCGACATGCTGGTCCACTCCTCCAGCACCTCCAGCATCCTCTCCCCTTCCCACGGCACCTTCCTGTGCAAGCACGGGAGATGCAGCACCTGTCCTTTTACCTCCTCCCTTCCCACTGTCCAGGGCCCCAAACACTCCTTCCAGATGAAACAGTGATTTACTGGTACTTCTTTTAATTTAGTACACTGTATTCACTGCTCACGTTGTGGTCTCCTCTGCATTGGGAGACCAAATGTAGATTGTGTGATCGCCTTACTAAACATCTCCGTTTAGTCCGTAAGTGCAACCCCGAGCTTCCGGTCGCCTGTCACTTTAATTCTCCACTCCATTCCCGTTCTGACATCTCATTCCTCGGCCTTTTACACTGTTCCAATGAAGCTCAACGTAAGCTCGAGGAACAGCACCTCATCTTTCGTTTAGGCACTTTACAGCCTTCTGGACTCAAAATCGAGTTCAACAATTTCAGAGTATAACCCTTGCCCCTATTTTTTTGTCTTTCTCTCGTTCCCTTGGCAGCGATTAATGATTCTGCCACTTACATTTACATCTCATCTAGACTCATCGTTTGTTTTTTAACTTGTCCCATTATCATCTCCTTCTGCCATGAATCATCATCCCCTTTGTCTCATGGGATTAAATCTTCCACTTTCTTTGCCTGCTTAACGCCCACTTAACGCCTATTTTACCACTGAAATGACGTAAAACGCCCATATATCACCCATTTTGGCACAAAATGGAAACTGGCAGGCATTTTTCAGAAACTTATCGGCGAGTGTTACTTTCCCCATGTGCTTAACACTGGGAAAAATATTACCACCCGCCCACTATTTTGGGTGGAATCAGCAGAATTGTAGAATTCAACGCCCATAATATCGCCCAACGTTACTTTCCACACGGATTTAACAACAAGATTCAATATTAACGCCTGCCCACTTAATTTTGTCGTAAAGCGCATATTTATCCAAACTGGCGGCCATGAGATCACCCCGCGTCAATTTCATCATCTCGCACACATATCGCCCACAATATCATTCACCCAAAAAACCACCCAGAAAAAGTGGAACTAATCGGAACGAATCACGTTATGGACGCCGTGTTCTGGATCACATGTCGCGTCCTTTAAAAGGTTGCTGTGCTTCAACATCGGCGGAATTCAGATGTACTCTGCAGGTCATTGGATTTGATGTGAACATCTGTAAAAGCATCTTGACCATACTGTGACCGATTGGAATTGAATAGGTGTCTTCATCAGGGCATTCCTTGTTTGTGACCAATCGGTGGAAAACAGAGCTACTGCAATGGGACCTGTCCTTTCTCATCCTCTCTTGCTGACCAATTACATGCAGCAGACTTGACATCACCGAAGGAACGCTCCACTGCATTATGTGCCCAATGTAAGACGTGACAGACTGATGAGGAGGACCAGACGTTACACCCCCCGCAAGTACAAGGAGAAGTATTCTTACCTCGACTTGCCCAACACCACCTGCCTTCGGAGACTGCGCTTCCACAAAGAGGTTATCACTGAGGTATGCCAGCTGATAAGTGCAGATCTGCAGCCTACAGCACCATCAGTACTGCACTGTCCGTCAAGATCAAAGTCACCGTGGCACTGTCTTTCTATGCCTCAGATTCTTTTCAGGCCACAGCTGGAGACATTTGCGGACTTTCTCAGTATGCCACACATCACTGCATTAGGCATGTCACTGAAGCCCTGTACACACACAGGAGGGACTTGATCAGCTTCCCTATGACCAAGGAGGCACAAAGTGAGAGGGCTCTAGGATTCTCTAGATTTGCGAACTTCCCCAAGGTGCAGGAAGCAATAGATTGTACGCAAATCGCAATGCGGGCACCTATTCAGGATGCTGAGGTTTTCAGGAGCCGCAAGGGATTCCACGCCCTGAATGTCCAACTGGTTGTCGACCACCAGCAAATTATGCTGGCAGTGAATGCTCAATTTCCGGGCAGCATCCATGATGCTCACATCCTGCGTGAGAGCACTGTATCTGACTTGTTTAACAATGAGCCACAAGGTCAATGCTGGATGCTTGGTGACAAAGGATATGTTCTCACCACCTGGCTGATGACCCCCCTGCATGACACCCACACCGAAGCTGAGAAGCGATATAACGAGAGCCGCAGAGTAATTCGCAATATAATGGAGAAAACCATTGGAGTGCTGAAGCAGTGCTTAGATGCCTGGACCATTTAGGAGGCGAGCTCCAATACCACCCTGAGCAGGTAGCTAAATTCATGGTGGTGTGCACAACTTGGCTATCAGGAGGGGACAAGAAATGCCTGATGAGTCTGACAGTCCACCTCACCAGAGAAAGGAAGAGGAGGACGAGGAGGATGAGGAGGCGTACGCTGACATTGGCCCAGACAATCAGACTGATGCTGAAGCCATGCCCTCGCCCCCCCCTGCAGACCACATGAAAGGGCCCATGGTGGCATGATAGCTGCAAGAGCCTTACGTCAGGAGCTCATCAATGATCGCTTTGCCTGAAAGAACGTTGGTGTTATTTACAATGCTGACACACTGCTGGGTGTGCAGGTCATACATCAATGGTGGGCATCACCTTGGTGACAGTTAAAGTTTAAGTTGATTGAAGTTAAATGTGATTATACCCTTTGATGAAAAGGATTCACCAGTGTGTAATAGTGCAGCCAACTGAGCCAATGTGCGACAAGGTTTTGTTAAATAAAAAACATTTAAACTGAACATTAATCTGAAATCATCAGTATTTCTGTACAACCAACCCTTCCTTCCCCTCTTCGCCTCTCCTCCCCACCTCTACCCCTTCCCCTTCCCTTCCTGACTCCAAGCCGCCTGGCCGAGGAGCTCCTCAGGCGATGCTTCATTGGGTGGGACGGGGGTGGGGGGGCGGGGTGGCGGGGGTGACGGCCGAAACACTGTTTGGATGGATACAGGAGAGAACGGTCCCTAGATGGGAGCGTGCTCCGAGCCATAAGCAAGATGTTGCTGCTGGCTCTCATGGTGTGGTAGGCAATGGGGGTGCGTCACCTTGGGATGCAGTGCAGCGCTCCAGGACCACCGGGAGCCCTCTGCCAGCAGTGTTCCTGGCTATCAGTTCCAGGGCCTACTCCATCCCTTCCGTGTTATATCTTATTTGTTGGACATAAACTCGGTGCTAGTAGGCTTAGTAGGCTTTTTGCTAATGGTGAATCTCCATCGTCCCTCCCACAACAGCCAGACAAGCACACACCACAGCCACACATGCTTTCAGTGCCTCTGAGCAATCTCTCTCTGTCTCCTCTTCTACGCATGTCATGATGACCCTTGACCTCCTGAATCGTGGGAATCGAGCGTTGCCATGCCGTTGCTAAGGACGGCCACACTTTACGGCAGGAGGTCAAAAAAATTTAACGCTACCGCTCATTTGATATTGCTCGCAGTAATGCCCATTTTCAAAAATGTAAGCTAGTTTTGAGAATGGGCGAGAAGCCGGCGATCTAAGAGAGGGAGTGACAGAAAAAGTAAAAAGAAATTATTATAATTTTTTTAACATCTCCAACACTAATTAACTTCTGAAGGAATGAGACTCCACACATGTAAATTATATTTTCAGGGCCAGAAAGGTTGTTTGTAATTATGTCCAATCCCTCTTCACTTCCATCCCCCACCAGGATGGCCTGAGGGCACTTCGCTTCTTCCTCGAGCAGAGGCCCAACCAGTCCTTATTCACCATCATCCTCCTCTGCCTGGCTCAGCTTGTTCTCACATTGAACAACTTCTCCTTTAACTCCACTTACTTTCTCCAAATTAAAGGTGTTGCTATGGGAACCCGCATAGGTCCTAGCTATGCCTGCCTTTTCGTATGATGTGTGGAACAATTTTTTTTTCCAGTCCCACTCGGATACCCTCCCTCACCTCTTTTTCCGATACATTGATGACTGTATTGATGCCGTTTCCTGCTCTTGCCCTGAACTAGAAAATTTCATTCACTTTGCATCCAATTTTCACCCTTCCCTCACCTTCACATGGTCCATCTCCGACTCTTCCCTTCCTTGACTTCTCCGTCTCCATCTCTGGGGATGGGCTATTGACCAGTATCCATTATAAGCCCACTGACTCCCACAGCTACCTGGACTACACTTCTTCCCACCCCACATCCTGTAAGGACTCCATTTCATTCTCCCAGTTTCTCCGTCTCCGTCGCATCTGCTCTGACGATGCTATCTTTCACAATAGTGCCATGGTTAACATTGCCCTTGACCGTATCCATTCTATTTCCCACACCTCTGCTCGCACCTCTTCCCCTCCCTCTCAGAACCATGACAGGGTTTCCCTTGTCCTCACCTTTCACCCCACCAGCCTCCTCATTTAACGGATCATCCTCTGCCATTTTCACCACCTCCAAAGTGATCCCAACACCAGTCACATCTTCCCATCCCCTCATTCTGAAGGGACCATTCCCTCCGGGACACCCTGGTCCATTCCGCAGTCACCCCCAGTACCCCTTCCCCTTCCCATGGCACCTTCCCGCTCAAGTGCAGGAGATGCAACACCTGCCCTTTTACCTCCTCCCCACTATCCAGGGCCCCAAATACCCTTTCCAGGTGAAACAGCAATTTACTTGTACTTCTTTCAATTTAGTTTACTGTATTCGCTATTCACGATGTGGTCTCCAAACGCAGATTCGGTGACCACTTTACATCCTTCTGAACTCAACATCGAGCTTAACAATTTCAGACCATAACCTCTGCCCATATTTGGCTCCTTCCCCCCCGTTCCCCCCCCCACCCCGCTGATCTTATGTAAAAAAAATTGTCTCCAATGGTAGCTGGT
Organism: Pristiophorus japonicus; assembly: GCF_044704955.1. Classification (NCBI taxonomy): domain Eukaryota; kingdom Metazoa; phylum Chordata; class Chondrichthyes; family Pristiophoridae; genus Pristiophorus; species Pristiophorus japonicus. The sequence continues at coordinate 126,382,626 of NC_091989.1, forward strand.
AAATATTCCGCCATTCACACCCCCTCTAGACTAACCTTTTTCTAACTTCTGCCATTATCATTTCAATTCGGCCCATTCCTCTTGTCTCTCTAATCTCTCCTGCCTTCCACCCTATCACAGACCTTCCCTTTTGTTCTTTCTTTCCCTCCCCCTTTCAGCACTCCGGAAGAATCTGTTCTTTTCGAACATTCACCAGTTCTGACAAAGGGAACATTAACTCTGTTTTTCTTTCAACAGATGCTGCCTGACCCGCTGAGATTTCCAGCATTTTCTGTTTTTATTTCAGATTCCAGCATCCGCAGTATTTTGCTTTTGTGTTTGTAATTATCACTTATCATGCCATTAAAAATTCACATATTCCTGACTGCACCAGCTCTAACTTTATCTGGCATCTTGAATGGGGAACCACTGGGCAAGTACAGCAATTCATGCCATTGCATTGATTTCAGTGCCAAGTCTTTCAGTGAGGACTGTTATAAAGCATCCAGTGGAGGAGCGGGGTATCTCAGAGCAACTTCCTGATTTCTGCGTTTAACTGCACATATGCAGATACCGGAAGTGTTTTGTCCAAATTACTCCATTATAACGGTGAGCGCTGCTAGCCTCACTGTTATTCCTATTGACAAATCTGGGCCCATATATCCCTTCAGTTTTCATACACTAATATTGCAATAGGAAATTTTTATGTTATAAAGTTTAATTAAAATAAATAAATTATGTTTAAAACAAAGTCAGTAATTACTAGTGAATGAAAACAGTGTACATGGTCACCTATTTTAACCTGGAGGGGTTTTGGGTGGTGGTGGGGTGCTGAGATGAGCACCAAACCCAGGTTCACCCACCCCCACCTCAGCCCACAGCAGCGTGAGGACCGAGGGATTTTAACTTCTGGGCCTCATCTATGCTCCGTTGGTTAGCTACCCACCTGAAATGGGTGGGAAGCAGCAGCTGGCCAGCGGGCAGGAGATGGAGCAGAAGTTCAGGCAACAGGAGGCTTGCCAGGAAGAAGATAAGTCATGGGGAGGGTGTTTCAGGAGAGTCTCATGGGAGAGAAGAGGGGAAGCCCAGGGCAGGGGGGTGGGGCTTAAACATTTCTTGTGGGGCTCAGAGAAGGAAAGTAAAAAAATGGACCTTAAATAGCTTCTTCGGGTGCCGGATCCTCTTCCTGCTGTCTTCACTTGATGGAAAGTCTTATCCGCTCAGGCTAGAGTTAAAATTGCAGTTGGGGCCCAATTCTGTCATCAGCATATTTAAAGAAAGACCTCGCCAGTTTCAGGTGGGTACCCTTCCCTTGCAGCCTGCTCAGAAGAGCTGTTTAAAATTGAAGAGAGCAGAATCCAGGTGGGACTTCAGCAGGGAAGTCACTTGGTCAATTGTAACTGCCAACAAGTGCAGTTGCCACTGAGTGTGTAAGGTGAAACTTACCCCGAGAGAATCCAAGAAATATGAGGCAGATATATTTGTCTAGATGTTCCTATTTGTAAGAAAAGTTAAGATAAATGAGTAAGATCATGGACCAAAAATGAAGATCAAAAGCTTGGGATAGGGGAAAAAAGTTAATGGCCTTTTTTATGAGGCATATTGCACAATTTTGCAGTTAAATTGGGATTAATATTTAGATGAAAGTAAAATTAAAAACTTAACATGTTATGAAATTAGTTCAGGGTAAAATTTTAATGTGTTAGAAATTAACTACAGCTTTGAATCAGATATAACAGATTAGAATAATATTTAGTTAATGTTTTAAACTCCCCAGCATATATGCCCTTCCAATTTCCAAATTAAAATTGTCACTCAAATGAAAAAAGACAGTCTTTCACCAATCAAGCAATCCAAATAAACAGTTTAAAATGAATGGAAGGGGCAGTGTAAAGTTGCTTTAGATGAGTCTGATTATTGTGCATACACTAGGGTTACCATACTTTCTAAAATGAATCCAGGGACACACAGGATCGGAGCAAAACAAAGTAGCCAGGACCCGTTTCAAGAAAACCGGCATGACGACGTGGTTACTTCTGCAAGTGGAATATGTGTAGAGACAATGCCATTTTCACTTTACACTGAATTTCGAATCCTGCCTGTGTTTTGCCAATATTGCTGCACCATCTGTACTAGTCACCAAATACCCGAACATTTAATTTCTCAATTTTAAATCTGTTCCAAACAGATTTTCCAAAGCAATTTTCCATATAAGGAGTCTCAGAAGGTTTCAGGAACTTCGGCCGTGATTTCGCCAACAGTGGTGACACCAGTGCGGCCGGCATTGATGGCGTGTGGGGAACGCGCTCCCGGTTCCATAAGAATGTAAGAATTAGGAGCAGGAGTAGGCAATTTGGCCTCTCGAGCCTGCTCCGCCATTCACTGAGATCATGGCTGATCTTCTACCTCAACTCCGCTTGCCTGCACTATCCCCATATCCCTTGATTCCCTCAATATCCAACAATCTATTAATCTCTGTCTTGAATATACTCAACAACTGAGCTTCCACATCCCTCCGGCGTAGAGAATTCCAAGAGATTCACAACCCTCTGAGTGAAGACATTTCTCCTCATCTCAGTCCTAAATGGCCAACCCCTTATTCTGAGACTGTGACCCCTGGTTCTAGACTCTCCAGCCAGGGGAAACATCCTCCTTGTATCTACCCTGTCAAGCCCTGTAAGAATGTCGTATGTTTCAATGAGAATACCTCTCATTCTTCTAAACTCTGGAGAATATAGGCCTGGTCTACTCAATCTCTCCTCATAGGACAATCCTCCCCATCCCAGGAATCAGTCTGGTGAACCTTTGTTGCACTCCCTCAATGGCAAGTATATCCTTCCTTAGGTAAGGAGACTAAAACTATACACACTACTCCAGGTATGGTCTCACCAGGGCCCTTTATAATTGCAGTAAGACATATTTACTTTTATACTCAAATCCTCTTGTAATAAAGGCCATTTGCTCTCTTAATTGTTTGCTGTACCTGTATGTTAACGTTCAGTGATTCGTGTACAAGGTCCCTCTGAATACCAATATTTCCCAATCTCTCACCATTTAAAAAATACTCAGCTTTTCTATTTTTCCTACCAAAGTGGATAACTTCACATTTCTCCACATTATGTTCCATTTGGCCCAATCCCAATCTGTTTATACCCCTTGAAGCCTCTTTGCATCCTCCTCACAACTTACATTCTCACCTAGCTTTGTGTCATCAGCAAACTTGGATATATTACATTTGGTCCCCTCATCCAAATCATTGATATATATTGTGAATAGCTGAGGCTGAGGATCTTGTGGTCCCACACTAGTTACAGCCTGTCAACCCGAAAATGATCCCTTTATTCTTACTTTCTGTTTTTTGTCTGTTAACCAATCCTCAATCCATGCTAGTATATTACCCCCAATCACATGAGCCCTAATTTTGTTTAATAACCTCTTGTGTGGCACCTTATCGAATATCATCTGAAAATCCAAATGCACCACATCCACTGGTTCCCCTTTATCTATTCTGCTAGTTACAACCTCAAAAAATTATCAGATTTGTCAAACCTGATTTACCTTCTATAAATCTGTGAGGACAAAGGTGAGATTTGTTCAATGTAACCGATGCTGCAGGTGAAGCTGAGATGACAGAAGCGATCTGTCACTGGTGAGAATGGTTGCTCCAAGGAGGTGGCAGTGGATGGAGAGTTCACTGTAGACAATTCCAAATTGCATACAGCTCAAAAGTTTCTTCCAAATCCTGGATTTCAGCTTCTAACATTGGAACATGAACAGCTGTGAAATGGTAGCTTTCAAGGGAAGGTCGTGTCTGACTAACTTGATTGAATTGTTCAAGGATGTAACCAGGAGGGTCGATGAGGGCAGTGCATATGATGTAGTGTATCTGGATTTTAGCAAAGCTTTTGACAAGGCCACTCATGGCAAACTGGTCAAGAAAGTAATAGCCCATGGGATCCAGAGCAAAGTGGCAAGTTGGATCCAAAATTGGCTCGGAGACAGGAAGCAAAGGGTAATGTCTGATGGGTGTTTTTGTGACTGGAAGGCTGTATCCAGTGGGGTTCCGCAGGGCTCAGTGCTGGGTCCATTGCTTTTGCGGTATATATCAATGACTTGGACTTGAATGTTGGGGGTATGATTAAGAAGTTTTCAGATGATACTAAAATAGACTATGTGGTTGATAATGAAGAAGAAAGCTGCGGACGGCAGGAAAGTATCAATGTACTGGTCAGGTGGGCAGAACAGTGGCAAATAGAATTCAATCCAGATATGTGCGAGGTAATGCATTTATGGAGGTCTAACAAGGCAAGGAAATACACATTAAATGGTACAACACTGAAAAGTGTAGAAGAACAAAGGGACCTTGATGTGCAGGTCCACAGATCCCTGAAGGTAGCAGGCCAGGTAGATAAGATGGTTAAGAAGACATATGGAATACTTGCCTTTATAAGTCGAGGCATGGAATACAAGAGCAAGGAGGTTATGCTTGAACTGTATAAAACAGTGGTTAGGCCACAGCTGGAGTACTTCCGGCAGTTCTGGTCACCACATTACAGAAAAGATGTGATTGCACTGGAAAGAGTGCAGAGGAGATTTACAAGAGTGTTGCCTGGACTGGAGAGTGTTCGAAGATCAGGCCCTCAGATCTGGCACCAAGCTTATGGTCTACAGGACTGTAGTGATACCCGCCTTCCTGTATGGCTCAGAGACATGGACCATATACAGTAGCTATCTCAAATCGCTGGAGAAATACCACCAATGATGTTTCCGCAAGATCCTGCAAATCCCCTGGGAGGACAGACGCACCAACGTTAGTGTCCTCGATCAGGCCAACATCCCCAGCATCAAAGCACTGACCACACTCGACCAGCTCCATTGAGTGGGCCACATTGTTTGCATGCCTGACACAATGGGCTCAAGTTTCGGCCTGAGTTGCTCCTATATTTTTGGAGCAACTATTTTAGAATGGAACATCTTAGAAATTGCAATTCTCGGCACTTAGTTTACTCCAGTTCTAGTGAGTTAGAATAGTTTCATTTTAGAACAGATTATTTTTTCAAAAGGGGGCGTGTCCAGCCACTTACGCCTGTTTTGCAAGTTTAGGCAACGAAAACTTACTCTGAACTAACTTAGAATGGAGTGTGTAGATTTTTGTACTCTCAGAAAAACCTTGCCTACACTTATAAATCAGGCATAAGGAACGAGAGATGGGTGGGGAAGGGGAGTTCACAAACATTAAACACTTCACTTTTACAAATAAAGAGCCATCATCAATAATAAATTATAAATAAATCAATAAATTAACCAATAAATCATTCAAAAAAATTAAAAAATTAAAAATAAAAAAAATAATAAAAAATCAATCAGTAAATAAAAAATTACGTTTCTACTCACCTACTGCAGCATCGAGAGCCCTCCAACAGCGTGCTGGGATGGGGCACCCCAGTGTCTCTCTCTCTCTGTCTCTGTCAGTGTCTCTCTCTCTCTGTCAGTGTCTCTCTGTGTTTTTGACAGCGGGGGGGGGGGTGGAGGAGGGGGATGGAGGGAGGAGGGGGAGGGGAGGGGGAGAGAAGGGAGAGCAGGGGGGAGGGGGGGAGAGGAGGGGGAGGAGGAGGGAGGGGGTGGAGGAGAGGGAAGGAGGAGGGGGGAGAGGAGGGGGTAGGAGTGGGTAGGGAGGGGGAGAGGAGGGAGGAGAGGAGGAGAGAGGAGGGGAGAGGGAGGAGAGGAGGGGGAGAGGAGGGGAGAGGGAGGGGGAGAGGAGTGGGGAGAGAAGGGGAGAGGGAGAGGGAGAGGAGTGGGGAGAGGAGGGTAGAGGCGGAGAGAGGAGAGGAGAGGAGGTGAGGAGAGGAGGGGAGAGGGAGGGGGAGAGGACGGGGGAGAAGAGGGGGGAGGGAGGGGGGAGAGGAGGGGGAGGGAGGAGGGAGAGAAGGGGAGGGAGGGTGGGAGAGGAGGGGGGAGGGACGGGGAGGAGGGGGGAGGGTTGAACAGGAGGAGGGGAGGCTGAACGGGAGGGAGGGGGGAGCTGAATGGGAGGGGGGGGAAGGCTGAATGGGAGGGAGGGGGCAGCTGAGCAGAAGAGGGGGGAGCTGAACAGGAGGGAGAGATGGGTGGGGGAGCTGAACGGGAGGGAGGCCCGAGTCCCGATCTTCGCCCGGGGAGCCCATTCGGCCAGGGCTAGGGCCGGCGTGCTTCAGGCCCCTCCCACGCAGCCTCGGGGGCGAGGAGCTATTGCACATGCGCGCACACTCTAGCACGCATGTGCAGAGGTCTCGACACTGTTTTAAGCGCTGGGACCTGGCTCCGCCCCCGACCCCTTGTGCTGCGCCACGCCGAGCACGAAGACGTCCTGAGGAGCTCACAGAATCACAAGGTAAGTTTTCGGCGCCCTTTTTATTCCAGAAAGTCTGCGCACCTTATGGAGGTACGCCGTTTTTATAGAGGGCGGAAACTTGAGCCCAAGACTCCCAAAGCAAGCGCTCTACTCGGAACTTCTGCACAGCAAGCGAGCCCCAGGTAGGCAGAGGAAACATTTCAAGGGCACCCTCAAAGCCTCCTTGATAAAATGCAACATCCCCACCGACAACTGGGAGTCCCTGGCCAAAGACTGCCCTAAGTAGAGGCCCAGCATCCGGGAGGGCGCTGAGCACCTCGAGTCTCGTCGCCAAGAGCATGCAGAAAGCAAACACAGGCAGCGGAAGGAACGTGTGGCAAACCAGACTCCCCACCCACCCTTTCCTTCAACGACTGTCTGTCCCACCTGTGACAGAGACTGTAATTCCCGTATTCAACTGTTCAGTCACCGAAAAACTCATTTTTAGAGTGGAAGCAAGTCTTCCTTGATTGCGTGGGACTGCCTATGATGATGATGATGATACCTGAACTGGAGAATTTTGGCTATGAGGAAAGATTGGAGATGCTGAGTCTGATTTCTTTGGAACAGAGGAGGCTAAGGGGAGACTTGATTGAGGTGTATAAAATTATGAGTGGCCTGGATAGAATGGATAGGAAGGACCTGTTTCCCTCCGCAGACTGGTCAACAACCAGGGGGCATAGATTTAAAGTAATTGGGGGGAGGTTTAGAGGAGATATGAGGGAAATTTATTCACCCAGAGGATGGTGGGGGTCTGGAACTCACTGCCTGAAAGGGTGGTAGAGGCAGAAGCCTTCACCACATTTAAAAGATACTTGGATGTGCACTTAAAGTGCCGTAACCTACAGGGCTACGGACCAAGAGCTGGAAAGTGGGATTAGGCTGGATAGCTCCTAGTTGGCTGGCGCGGACACGATGGGCTGAAATGGACTCCTTCATGCTGTGAATTTCTATAATTCTATGATTTTATACCATTTCTCCAGTTGTCAACTAGCCAAAGCAATGGAGAGTCACTGAGAACCCGACATACTTATCTGGCGTGAGACCCGAGGGACGGCAAACTCGTTGAAAACTTGGTAAAATGGTAAGTGTCTGGGTAAAATCTTTTTAAATAGCTTTAAGTTACCTCTTAAGCTTCTTAATTGACTGGCCCGCCGCTTGGTGTGAGGTCTGTGATCCGCACGCAGACCTGACAGTTGAGAAACTGTCATGGAGGCAGATTCAGAGTGGACTTCCATCCCGCAGTCATTCAGGGCCTCCAAACCTGCACTCGCAGGGCTGGGAAGATCCCGGCCCTCTTTCCGGTGGGAGAATTTAAGCTTGCATTAATCAGTAAAAAAATGCAATGCATCATACTAATCTGAGGCTTATCTCACGCCTTTTAAAGGTTCCGCCCTCTGGCAAGTCACTATTGGGCGAAACATGGGGTCAAGTGACACAACCCCCCAGAGTGCAGTGCAGCCCGAGCTATTGATGGGGCCTTTACTCCTCTGAGCTGCATTGTGGGAAGACAGGGCTGCCATCGTCGCCTCCATTTAACCGGCTCCTGGAATCTGTTCCTGAGCTCAAACCAGGTGGGAATGAGCCAAGAATCATCCCCTGGGGTTTCTGTACAATTGCGTTTATATACGGGGATGAGTTTTCTGAAGCGGGGACTCCTCTGGGGATATTGTTACCAGGGGACGCAGCACCTATTCTAGGAATTGAGGATGTATGGTCAGCCTAGCATACACTGATGGATCCAGAAGAGATGAAAAATGAATTAAACCCTAAAGAGCTTGAAGTTAAAAAAAACAGTGATTTACAGAATCTTTAATGTATAAATTCACAGCAGAAAATCCATTACTTCTGTGAAATGTAATACTGAGATTGGTTTTCCCTTACATCCTTTCAACAATGAAACAGTCAACCCTGATTACTAGTTCACATACAATATCAATATCAATTTGTGAATCCATGCACACCTGCCAAGTAATGTATGCATTTACAAGACGTCTGGCTTACAAGTTACATGAAAGTCAAGGCCCTTATGAATGTTGTATCACATTATACTTAAATTTGGTTTCCTCAGGCCTCAATCCTGACTATGTGCAGGTCAGGCCTGATTGATACCAAGTTTGGACGGCATTCAGGATGCAACTGGATAACAAGCAGCTTAAACAATAAAAGTGAGTCATCAGTCAATACACTTGGACACCATGCTGGAAACAATCTGAACAGAACATAGAATTAGTTTGTTCCAACAGGTTTCACTCCACACACAATTAAGCAAGGCAGTTCACATGAAATAATTACGATGCTGCAGAAGATACACAAGAGTCCAGGATTGGAATAACCAAATTTTCTCTGTGGCCTGCAGCCAAGAATCAGACCCAAATAATGGATCACAGTAAGCAAGAATAGTAAAACCCAGGATTCTGTGCTAGCCATGGTATAAAGGAGAAGTTAAGTTTGTAATTGTGGATTCACCCCACAATGCATCATCTGGAAATGGAGGACATTCGAAACAGCTGCCATTCAATCACTCTTTTGGGCAATTCCTCAAACCTGCTTAAACTCTTAGGGGCAAAATTCCCCTGTTGCGTGCCTCCCATTAGCGCCTCTGGGGGGTGCTAATGGGGCGCGGAAGTGTTTTTTGCCCCTGTTATGTCTTTCATACTCTTATGAATGACTCCACGAGGTCTAGTATTGTACTTGAGCTGTTGTGACCTTAGTCCGATTTATTGTAATTCCAGAGTGAGGCATAAGCATGGTGGGCAGCCTTTTATACGAGGCCCTGCACACCTCTGCAAGTGACCCTCAGGTCTCCCACTGCAGTGCCCTCCGGTGGCACACCTTATGTGACTATACAGTTGGTATACATGGTCTACATACATGACAGCCCCGAGCCGGGGGGGGCGGGGGGGGGTGCCACTGGCACCCATGACACTGCACAGCAGTTAGCGGAGGTGCGAATGCAGTAACGCTGCGCCCCGCTAGTAACGCCCCGAGCTGCAGCGCCTCCGGCGATGACGTCATCGTGATGACCGATTCTTGCTCCACGGCTTCCCCGCTCCGCCTCATGGCAGAAATTGGGCAGCGCCCTATGTGGCTGCCACGGGCGATGTCAGTGCCAGCCACCGTGTTGCGAACCAGGCCGCACTCCGATCATGGGGTGAAAGTTAAAGGGGAGATGCGTTGCGCCATGCGCCGCCATATTTATTTCCCCGTCTGACCGGTCAGGCCGCAGTCCAGTGATATCGTGGGGTCCGGGCTGCGATCGCGCAGCCCGGCACTTCACTTTGGTGCCGGACTGTGGCCACGCACCCCTCATCCCAGGTAGCCCAGTGGAGGTCATCAAAGGGCCCGCAGAGCTCGCAGCGTCTCTTGCCTTTATCAGAAGGGGAGGTGCGTTCATACGCATCAGCGCTACACGGAGCGCCACCGATCCCACCCCAAATGGAGGTGGAGCACGCAACATTACGCTGTGGGGGCGGTAAACCCAATTTCGATTCCGGGACAGGAATTGTCCGGCCCCACAGAGATTACTGCCCCCAATCGGGCCGATCGCCAATTTCGGCCCCTTAATATTTCAAATGTCCCACCACAGTGCTGATGGTTAAGAGAGGTTCATAATTACAATAGCCCACATCACGCAAACATCTTGGTGCTAAGAATGGGAAGTGAGAGTTTTCCTTCCTTGTCCTTAAATTAACTCCAAACCATGTTGAGAAGCTCGATGTGCAGTATAACTTTATTGTGTGAGCTAATGTTACAACTCGTCATATTTCATCTTTCCTTTGAAATGTGTAATACTTAAAACCCAGGTCCAGATCTGAAACAATGCTATAACCAATATTTAATATAATTTCTGTGATCAGCATTTATGATTTATATTGCTACATCAGAAATATTGAATTATTAACAAATAAAGCTTTATCCTTGCAGCAATGCCCTGCTTGATATTAGGGGCTCTGTAATAATGTACAATGATATTGAGGAAAGAAGTTTAGCTTCCATTCTTCATTTGAACAAAATAATTCAGCCATTGGTACTACACAGCAAGTGTACTATTCTGAATAGGATAGTTTCAGTAGTTTCCACTGAGAAAGCCTTGTGCAGTCCAGACATCTGCCCTTGGGTGCTCAAAATTTGAAGTGAAGGTCGATAGTCTTTTTTTTTTCAGCTCAATTAAATTATTGATGCCATTGTCTTCCTTTACATGTTTTTTATAACAACCAAGTTATTTATGTGACCAGGAGGAGAAGACTCGTGCGCCACTCCTCGGGCTTTGGAAGCTGGACCAATGAAACGATCTTGAGAGAAAAGCTAATGCCAGAGTAAATAACTGGAAAAAATGAACTGAAAGAAGTGCTTGTGCTAGAGAAAGAAAAATGATGCCACATCCAACACCAGTGCATTAAAGTTCAATGGTACTGAAGTCTGTCACTCAAAACCTTTCTTATTAATCTGAATTGATCAGAATAAATCTCCATCAGAGGCCGGTATGGTACCAAATTAATCTTGATTCCTTTCTCCTAACATTGAAGAAGTAATTAAATTCTGATTACGGTATGACACATAAACTATGCTGACATTATGCCTTCTGGTTTCCTCGGTGCTGGGTATCTTTCATACCACAATAGCTAATGAACTACATTCTGCCTCCGGCTCGTAGTTTGTCATTTGGGTTAAAAACAGAAAACTGCCTGTAATTCCTGTGGTAGAATATACAAATTGAGTTATTAAACCTTTCGAATTCACGCTCTCTTCCTTCCCTCCTCTCATGACAATATTATCTCCTTCTGGGGTATGGTTCCATGAGTTGCATCACCATCCGTGGACCTCAATCAAATGGCAATTCTTTATATGTGAATGTAGACAGTATGGGCCTAAGTTTCAAGCCGCTCCTAGAACGGTGCAGCCCCGAACTGGACGCCCATTTTTCGCGCCACAAAGTGCGCCTAAAAAAAACTTACCTATTCTCCGGCTCCCTGCAGGTCCTCTGGAGCTGGGCGCGGCGCAGCACAAGCCGTGGGGGGGGCGGAGCCAGGTCCCTGCGCTGAAAACAGTGCCGGGACCTCTGCACAGGCGCGCTACAGTGGGCGCGCATGTGCAGTAGCTCCAGGCGCCCAAAACTGTGTGGAAGGGGCCCGAAGCACGCCGCCCCTAGCCCTGGCCGAATGGCCTCACTGGCGCTGTGTCGATAAGGCTGCCTCCCACGCCCAGCTCCTGCTTCCTCCCGACCCGACCTGACTCCCGCTCCCCCCCCCCCTCCACCGGACCGCGCCCCCCCCAACCCGACCTTCGCTTCCCCAGCTCCCGACCTCCCACCCCCCCACCCGACCTCGCCCCCAACCTCCGCTCCCGACCTCCCCACTCCCGACCTGCCACCCCCGACCAACCTCCGCTCCTGACCGACCTCCGCTCCCGACCTCTTCCCCCCCCCCCTCCCCCGACCGACCTCCGCTCCCTCTCCCGACCTCTCCGCCCCCTCCCCTGACCGACCTCCGCTCCCGACCTCTCCCTCCCCCTCCCCCGACCAACCTCCGGTACCCCCCCCGACCGACCGACACCCCCCCCGCTGACCGACCAACACCCCCCCCCCGGACCGACCGACACCCCCCCGCCAACCGACCAACACCCCCACCCCCCCAGACCGACCGACTGACCGACTGACCCGCGCTCCCCCCGACCCGCGCTCCCGACCCCCCCGGACCCCGGACCCGACGCCACCTACCTGTCAATCCGGTAAGTCTAAGCTCGAAGTCTTGGGCCCGGCCCGTTCAGCCTCCCTCTCCTCTCTCTCCCTTCTCGCTCTCTCCCCCCTTTCCTTCTCTCCACCCCCCCTCCCTTCTCTCCACCCCATCCCTTCTCTTCCCCCTCCCCCCTCTCTCCCCCCCTCCCCTCCATCCCTTCTCTCCCCCCTTCCCCTCCCTCCCTTCTCTCCCCCCCTTTCTCACCCCCCCCTCCCCTCCCTCCCTCCCTTCTCACCCCCCCTCCTCTTCCCTCCCTTCTCACCCCCCTCCTCCTCCCCCACCCTCCCACCTCTCCCCCCTCCCCCCCACCTCCCCCCCTCCCCCCCACCTCCCCCCTTCTCCCCCCTCACCCTCTCTCCCCCACCCCTCCTCCTCTCCCCCCTCCCCCCACCCCTCCTCCTCTCCCCCTCCCCCACCCCCTCCCCCACTCAC